>NW_028292586.1:0-42500 GCF_029948245.1 Actinia tenebrosa | reverse complement strand
TAAAGCTATTTCATTTTGAATTACTTAATTATATCTCTCAGCAATATATGCTTCAAAAACAAAAACAAAACAAAAAAATGCTTCAAACGATTGATACATTTTAAAATATGGATTGTAACTCAATATATTAAGTAACTTGGGAGAATGATACTTTCAGGGGTATGATCGATACCTTCAGGGTGTGAAACCTATTTTACCTAAGAGTTATGGTCCTTGAATTTAAATACATATATATCTAAATATATAATGAAACAAAGACTGGAAATGAATAACATTCAGGAGCTTGAAAATCTTTCCCAAACAAAAAATGCATTTAGTTATTCAGTACATGGCAAACACATCTGAGATACATAAATGAATATACTCATTAATTTTATGAATAAAACATTTGATTTGCTGTTTATACTTTGATTTCACGGAGTTAGTTATATAGGACAGGATGATATCAGAAGTAGCCACTCTTCTTTACACTAGCACTACATATTATATACTTCTTTTAACTTCTAAACATATTAAAAGTCTGGACAAAAATTAACATTCAGGGCTTATTGAAGATTGTCCATCAAGGTCAATAATAAAAATGATTAATGCCTAAAAACTGAGTCACACAAGAACACTCTGGTTTCTTTTATTTCTCTAGGCAACCAACCCATTAATAAAGCTCTAGATTCTGCCAGCTAATGGTTCTTCAGCACTAAATTTTTTTAAAAGATTCTTAATCATATTATACTGAATAAAGTGTAAGAATAAGCATAGATCAGAAAATAGAAGACCTTATTTGAATTATTTAACCAAGTATCAATCTTTTTCCCTCTCTAGATCTTTCTATTTTTAAGGCTACCTGCTGGAAAAAGCCAAATAAAACGAAATTAAATATGAAATACAATAATTAAATGTAAAACCTCAAGATCTGTAAACCAGATGCAGTTAGGTACAAGAAATCATGGTCATCTTGATAGGAACAATGATGTAAAGAATATTAAATATATTCATGACAAATAATTATAATAAAAACATTCTAATTAGAAAATTATTATTTATATAATGAATAGTACAAAACAATATAAATGATCTTAATTCTCTTGATTGGCCTAGTTTTTTCTGAACTGTCTGTGAATATTTTTGTCTTTTTTTTGTCAGGAAATGAAATTTAAAAATAAAATTCGAAATATAAAATATTGCAATCTGCTTGATGATGCTTTATCCCAAAGATATATTCCTGATGACCCAAGAAATATTAATAAAATTCACTGCAATTTGATTAGCTATAAGGTATTCTAGAATTCTAAAGGCAAAATGTGATTACAAGCAAAAGAACATTCGACTTATTAGAATTTATCTAGAAGTTATTTTCGCTGTTATCGTGCCTTTAAAAATAGAAAGCATAATAGTAATAAAACTCTAATCTTTGATCTGAATAATATTATTCTAATGTATACTATAGCTAGTGCTTTCGAGAACAAGGTCTCCAGAATTATTTGTGTGTATCGATATATTGAAACGCTTTTTGAACGAGAGCACAATAGCCGTGAATAATTTTTACCAATACGCTAAAAAACCTTTACATTATCAGTCAAAAGGATTAGTAAACAGGTTAATATTGAGTATTGTGAGGGCTATTTTGGGACCCTTTTTGTTTGTAAACAAGAAAACGTTCTGAAACAATAGACTTTTTTCTTCAAGATCGACTTGTCAGCAACACGTCCAAACCCATTGATAAACTAGTATATTGACGCACAGTTAAAACGTTTTTGAAGCATTTTACTGATAAATTTAACAGGACACGTATCATTCTTTCGAGAATTCTTATGTAATATTTATATAATTCTTTGGTTAAGATTATAATTGCAGTCAAGAAAAGACATGAATTTTACAGGTTAATACGAAGGTAACAGCTTATTATCAACAAAAATCACGATTTATTTTCAAGAAGTCGACTGTCTTTTTGGATAATGATAAAAGGAGACTGAGAAGCTTTTGTATTCTTCAGTGAACCTGGGGTTCCATACTGCGCATTTCATAGATTGTCTTTTTTGACTGTTCTTTGAAATGATTTCTGCATGATATCATTGACCCACTGGAGCAAAACAGCACGAAGTCAACTAATAAAATTGATAGGTAATATACAGTTCGACAAACTTACTTTACTATTGGTGATGGTGGTCCTCTCTCCTTCCATTTGCAGAATGCATTTTGAATTCAAATCAATCTCTCTGGAAAAATAATATAATTAATTCGTTTAAGTCTGGAGGTAGTTATATATTAAATTATATCATAAGATTATGAATTGTGTTTTGAAGACCACCTCAGTTGAAGGCAATATACTCTTTAGAATGCTATTAGAGCTTACCTTTTATTCAAAGGACGAGCCCGTACAGCAACTTTGAGAGACGCCATCTTCAAGGAAAACCCACAGAAAGACTAAACTCTTTCGTAGTTTATTTGGAAAAATAGTCTTTACCTTGAGTGAAATATAAAGTAAGCTTACAATGACGCGGGACTTTGATTCAAGTTCGACTACAATTAACTGTACCAGTGTTATAGACAATAAATGACAGTGGTTTATAATATCCTAGTCGTCTAGTTGCTCATCGACTAGCTCTCTACCAAAAGGAAACCGGTAAGCCACCAGATCTTCCTGCAAAATCCTTCGAGGAATGAATGGAAAGTTAGGCCATGCAGTATGTTCTTTTGTATCCGAACAGTGAGAACAGTGCGTCTTCCATACTGATTTTAACCTCGATTGCTCCAAAACAGCGAATAACGACACATATTTTCTGCCATCTTTGAGTTTCGTGATGGCTCTTAAAAAGCGACACTAAAAAAAACTGTGTTTCTCACAGTTCAAAAACAGAACTTTCTTCGAGTATATTTAAATTCAAGTGTTTTTAATGCTAAACGTCTGCACCAATCATTAATGTCGTAATAAATCCAACCAATCACAGAAGGTTTCATATTTCATTTGTTATTCCATGCATGGTTTATTTTAGACGCGTGACGTACACATGATTTTAAAAACGAATAAAAACCTTACGTATTTTACAAGAATTTCTTAGTGAAATCCTCTTATATGACTTTTTAGGAATAGGGTTTGGTTTCCGCGCCAAAAATGTAAAGATTAGTCCGGATTTTTTTACTTATTCTTCACCAACAGTTTTCCCTCGCAGCCACCCGACAACCGCATGACTGCACCTAGGCGTGTTTTCCCCGTATCGCAAGTTCATACTGTGCTAGCATCCGGCCATTAGTAAAAAGCTACTTTTGATTAGCCTTTGCTTATCTGCAATATCAACGCTCCTAGAGTTATTCTATAGGGTTTCATAGATCAAACTATCGAACTGTAACAATGTAAAGTTCACCCTAAGTTGAAACTTGTCAATTCTTGAATAATGGCTTTGTATTTTCACTGGGTAACGTTACATCCGAAAAGGTGTTGGGATTTTCCGGTACCAAAACCACGCTATGTGCTATGTCTATTATTACTTTATGTAGCTACTTACCACGGGTAGGGGTTGAATGTTGTTTTTTTTTCGGTGAACGGACACTGATGTATGGAAAATAGTGAATTAAATAATAATGTAGGAGATTGTATGAAATGATGGGAGAGTTAAGGGGGGAAATAGAGAGAAAAGAGGAAAGCCGAAAGAAAAATAAACAAATGGTTTTCCCATACCCTGATCATCGGCACATTCTCGTCAAAAAATATAATGAGCACCCCCTCCCCATTCTCCCCCCCCCCTCCCCACCCTCCCAACCCCCTAAGCCGGGCATCAAATTCAATTGCACGTACATTCAGCATCGTGTATTTATTCAGCTTCTTGGACGGGGGCAGCTGTCCAAACTTCAAAATAATGGCACGATTCTCACAGTAAACTTAGGATATGGATTTGGGACAATTGCTTAACCAACATTAAAAAAATATCTAAAAATAAAAGGCGATAGGGTGGGATATCAAAAGGAAGGTTATAAGTTTGAAATGGAATAATAAAAAAAGTGAAATAGAAGTTCGTCAGAAGTTTCATTTAGTGCGTACATCGATTATCAACAACTTGTAAGATCATTGTGGCCAAGTAAAACGACAATCTTTGCCAATTCGATCACAAAAAAAGAGAGAAAGGATGTGAGAGTAGAAAAGTGAATAAAAGGGAAGGAAACGATCCCTTTGGGGGGAGGGGGAGTGGGAAGGGGAGAGGGGGAGGGGGAGAGGGGAGAAAACATAAGTTTAATGGCTTGTAGCAAAGTATGCAGCCATGGCAAGGATTCGTCGTCATCGAAAAAAATACTCAGTCAAGCACGATTGAACATTGAAAATCGAGTGAGCATTCAAGTTTTCAAGATTTTCCCCACTACCTAAGAAGAATTAGTTGGCAGTTATAAAACTGTTAACAGTTAATTTAACGAAAAGTTGCCGTGAACATCCTTGTCATAAAAGTACTAACGGATGGACCATTAGATATTGAGGGGGGCGGGATGATGTTGCACGATATATTTTTTTGTGACCCCTGCACGCACTTTTTTATATTTGCCCGATATTTCTTTTCCGAAAGAAGAGTTTGCGCAATATTTTTTTTGTAGGTGAAGTGTTTGCTCGACCTCTCCTTCAATTATCTAACGGTCTGTCCGTCCGTAGCAGTGTGTCTTCGTTCCAGGATTACGTAAGTAGTTGACTTGACAACAGTTCACCACGTGATTCCTCACTCTACCTTCACCGGCAGTTCATTACGTAAGTATTCACACGTGCCATCATCCTCTAAAGGGTACGCATTAGATATGGGTTAAAAAATAGCACCGAAGGAAAGGGGGGGGAGGGTTAGTGGATGGAAAGAATCTGAGTCACAGCAAGGGCGCTAGGGCAAAAATTGGTGGTTTTTTAGCCGTTAGACTCCGTTATATTGGTGTTTTTTAGCCGTTAGAAACTGTTTAAACTGTTACTTATCTGTTCTGTTATGTGCTGGCTTGATTTATTCAGTTTTCCCGTCTATATACGCCAAAAATACTGCTGTGACCAACGGTCCAATCGTATGTAACGAACTACTGTATCCTATACCTGCCTCGTGACCGCTTACGTAAGCGTACGCGTCGGTTAATAAGTTAATAAATTAATCCAAATCCCCTAGAATAACCAAAAATTTTTGGTTATTCTAGGGGATTTGGATTAATTTATTAACTTATTAACCGACGCGTACGCTTACGTAAGCGGTCACGAGGCAGGTATAGGATACAGTAGTTCGTTACATACGATTGGACCGTTGGTCACAGCAGTATTTTTGGCGTATATAGACGGGAAAACTGAATAAATCAAGCCAGCACATAACAGAACAGATAAGTAACAGTTTAAACAGTTTCTAACGGCTAAAAAACACCAATATAACGGAGTCTAACGGCTAAAAAACCACCAATTTTTGCCCTAGCGCCCTTGGTCACAGATGGCCTGCATAAATCCGAACACAATTCTCTGTTAGATTTGCATGCGGTTCGGATTCCAGCGCGCTAATCAAGTTCCTTCTATGTGGCTTTTAATAACTTTCGAAAGTTTCTAGCTGTTAGTAATTTACTTTTTGTCCGTGTTATGTTATGATCGCCACACCATAGTACCCACCCCCCTGGACATAGAGTACACGAAGGGTCTATGTAATAATATACCTCAAAACTCACGTGCAGTTCCTCTTCATTCTGTGAGTACACGTGCTTCTTTCAGGCACAGCTGCGTGACTGATGGAATGACTCAGGACACTCCGGCAAAATCAATATTCAACTTCTCTTGTCATCTTGCTAAGATATCAAAGTTGGCCTGAATTCAGTTCACTTAAATGACCAAATGGCTCAAAACTACTTGAATTATTCTTGGCTGTCTGTCATACTGTCATACTGAAGGCTGATAGTGAAACTTGACACTTGACAATGACACTTGATACGCGCGCATTAGATTACATAATCATTTAACTCAGGATAAAGTATAAAAGAGGCAGAAGAACTGTTGCATTAGCATCAGTGCAGTTGAAGTGACAGGAACTAAAAGACTCTTGGAATCATTACAGTTTAATAATCACCATGAAGTGTAGCTTGTTGGCGTGTCTTGCTCTCCTCATTGTCTCCTCTTACAGTTTTCCAACTGTTGGAGCTCAAACCTGCAGTCAAGCTTCCAAAACCAGACCTTGGAAATCTTGTAGAAGTTGCCAATTCCCTTGGCTTGACTAAGTTGTTAAGCACTGCTAAAGCAGCTGGTATCGCTCAAGTTCTAGAGATGGACAAATCACTGACTTTGTTTGGCCCCACCGACGAAGCATTCGATACGATCCCCGAAGCCTACAAACCTATGTTGGCAAACTCCACCTTCTTGAAGGAGGTTTTACTATTTCATGTCATAAAGTCAGTAGTGTACGCTAATGCCATCAAGTATCTTGGATATGCCCAAGAAGAACATACGATTCAATGTGTACGATGGTGGAAAGGTAAGAGAGTTTAATTGATTTTCTAAATAAACCAGAAATGATTCATAAAACTGTGCATAAATTTAAAGGGTGTAGGGCGGATAGGGTGACCTGCAATCCAGGTCATAGTTCTTTGTAGCCGATATAGCACCCTCCTCCCCCCCTCGGGTATAGCAATGCTCCTATTCGCTTCAAATATCTTTTTTCTATGCATTCTGGTCTAGTTTGGTTACAACCAGCGTTAAAGAAGCCATGAAGAACAAAAGGTGTCTTTGCCGAAGCTAGACTATAATGAACCCATATCAACTATTCAACTTGCTCGATTAACAAAATGCATTTGTGGTCTAGCTTTGGAACAAACAACAACAAATATGAAAGCATGAATGTTTGTACCTAAGCTAGACTGCGATGCACCATATTCGCTTTCCCATTAAGGGCCACAGGTACTGTATGTGATGATGAGTCCCAGGCATCCCTTGGGAACCCAATTTCACCTCATTAACTGATTTACTCGTGCGCACTAGATCGTCACTGCACAGTGTAGTCCAATCATCAAAGTCAATCAGAATGCTTCAAATGGAGTGATCCACGTGGTCAATCGAGTCATGATTCCACCATTCGGCACCGTTACAGACGTCGTCTCGATGGAAAAGCAATACTTCAGTACCCTGCTAACAGCTGTGCTCACTGCTAAACTACAGGACGTATTGGCAGGACCAGGCCCTTTCACTGGTAAGTGAGTGAAACCTACCACAGGTAGCCCAATGATTGGTTAGGTTTTTTTCTTTAGGGAAGCTTGGTACGGTTTTAATGGGCCGAGGCCGATTTGCAGTAAACTATGTTAAAATGGTTGTAGCCCTGCCCCTTTTACTCTTAGAGACTCATGACGCTCCTATTAAGTCAACAAGGAATTATCTCGTCAAAATCTCATCAAAATTAAGAGGCTTGACCCTCCACAAGAGTTCACATTTTTACTAATGACCCTCCCCTCTGAAGCACCAGTTCCCCCTCCCCCCAAGGAAAACCCACCTTACCTTACCACAGGAAGCCCAAGCGTAACAGGTAGTACCATCGCACGTACTGTGTAGCTTCTCCTACCGTACCTCTGTTTCCAACAAATATTTTCTATTTACCTTCATACAGTATTTGCACCAACCAACAATGCTTTTGCCAAGATTCCCGCCGAAAAGCTGAAAGAAATCCTCAAAAACATCCCATTGTTGACCAAGATCCTCAAATACCACGTGGTACCCGGGACCTTCTGCTCGGCGGGTCTCGCAAATGGGGCGACTGTGCCCACCCTAGAGGGGAGTGACGTTACTATTCACATATCGAGCGGATCAGTGTCTGTGAACGATGCCGTTGTTGTCTTTATAGATATACCTGTTACCAATGGCGTTGTTCATGTTATTGACACTGTTTTGATCCCAAAAGACGTTGAGATTTAAATTACATTCATTATATTTTAAAAGCGTAACTCAATAAAAGTAAGGAAAAAATGTAAGAAGTTGTTGGATTACTTCTAAATTTTAGACTGACGTAAGTCATATAGTTCTAAAATGTATATTACAAAAACAAAAACTTGAAAAAAAATGGTCTTTCTGAATTTCTAGCTTTTTTCTTTTCAGAAGTCCTTATTTCTAAAACAATATGAATATATTTTGTGAATTATGAATTTTTTAGCCTGTGTACAAAAAAAACGTTTTTTCCCCGAAGGGGGGAGGGGTGGGAAGCGGCTGTACACAGGCTATGAATATTTTAACATGAGAGCATTTTCATCATAATTAGTCCATCACTTTTACCTTTTTTACTCCATTGTTTTAACTTTCCGTTTATGTTTTCAGTTCTCTTTTCTCCCCGAATTTGAAAGTCCGTAAGCAAAAGTCATGATCGGCTTAGATACATGCATGCGCATATTCAAAACAAAACAAAACAAACAAACAAACAAAAACAAAAACAAAAAAAATTAACAGGCTGCAGAAATGAATTTGAATTTTGAGTACTTTGAAAAAGTGGAAGAAACTATAAGTCAGATAACTGATTACAGTGGTCCAGAGGTACAACACAGAAATCCAAATCCAAATACAAGAATCCAAATCCAAATATATACGAATATTTTACGAAAAACACAGATGCAGTACGATGTGAATGCCATGCGTATAAGCGGGAGTCGGTCTTCTTTAGAGGTGACGTATAAGGAGTGTTCGTATCGTGATCACTCTATTATTGACCGGGAGTTCATTACATAACTATATATTTACACGTGAGCTTTTCATCTGAGGGGATCCACACACTTGTTTTATAAAACTATAATAGCACTGAAGAAAAGGAGGGAAAGTGAAATAAGGCTCAGTTCAGATAGCCTTCCTGAATTTGAACGCCGAATCCTCGCAGGGGAGGGGTGCAGGGGGTGCGCAACCCTCCCTGGTTCGACTTTGTGCCTTTACTTCGAAGATAACCAATACTGTTTTTTTTCCCCTTTGATTCTAAGGGGTGCACCCCTCCCTGGGTTAACTATGTGCGCAGTACCCCTAACTGAACAAAATCCTAGATCCGTCCCTGCCTTGGTAGGTTTTTGTGGTCGGATGCGCGCAAAGAAGAGATTTGTACTACTGTAATGCATAAATAATTTTCGAAAGTTTCTGGCCATCAAGTTACATTTTGCCCGTGTAATTTTTCGTTCGGCACTCTATTATCCCCCCCCCGGACACAGAGTGCACGAGGGATGTATAATAATACTTCCAAACTCACGTGCAGTTCATCTTCATTCTCTTACAACACGTGCTTCTACCAGGCACTGCTGCGTGACTTACGGAAATAAATCTTAGCAACATCAATATCTGTCTAAGTTTTCTTGTCACCTTGCTCAGATGTCAAAGACTGAATGACTCAGGACTTTAATAGACATCACTACATTCGTATTTAAATTGCCCATTTCAAACCATATGATCTTTTCATGGTGTTCTCTGGAGAAATGTTTCTGTCAAATGTTATATCTATCCACATGAATATGAACGAATATATTTCAGAAAGATAAAGGAACGATTCTCTAGAGAACATCATGTAAACATCACATGGCTTGAAATGGGTAATTTACATACGAAAGTAATAAGTCTATTATCCTTGGCTGTCAGTCATAAAGGTTTATATTTTGAAACTACAAATATGTTTGGACTTAGCCTGCAAGGTAAGTGACACTTGATACGCGCGCGCCTTTTCATTAGGTTACATAATCATTTAACTCAGGAAAAGGTATAAAATCACCAGGAGAACTTTATCTCTTGCATTTGCATACTTGCACTTGAAGTGACAGGAACTGAAAGACTCTTGGAATCATTACAGTTTAATAATCACCATGAAGTGTAGCTTGTTGGCGTGCCTTGTTGTCCTCATTGGCTCCTCTTACAGTTTTCCAATGTTGAAACTCAAACCTGCAGTCAAGCTTGTCAAACCAGGCCAAAACCTTGGGAATATTGTAGAAGTTGCCGATTCCCTTGGCCTGACTAAGTTGTTAAGCACTGCTAAAGCAGCTGGTATCGCTCAAGTTCTAGAGATGGGCAAGTCTCTGACTTTGTTTGGCCCCACCGACGAAGCATTCGATACGATCCCCGAAGCCTACAAACCTATGTTGGCAAACTCCACCTTCTTGAAGGAGGTTTTATTCTTCCATGTCATAAAGTCAGTAGTGTACGCTAATGCCATCAAGAATGAACTTCTGGTACCAAGTATCTTGGATATGCCCAAGAAGGACATACGATTCAACGTGTACGGTGGTGGAAAGGTAAAACGGGGAGCTTAATTGATCTTATAAATTGATGCTACCGGCTATTGGGTTGGGGGGGGGGGGGGGGGGGGGAGGTAGGGGGTAGGAGTATTGCAGTGCTCCTATATATATAGTCGATTCGTATGGCCTTTTCTTTTCCAATAAACCAGATGCATCGTGGTCAAAAATCATTTGTACTCAACACTAGACCACAATGCGCTTCGCTATCTCAGGAATGGTCTATTTTACATAGTTATCGGAAATGATGAGTCCAATTTCACCCCATTAACTGATTTACTCGTGCGCACTAGGTCGTCACCGCACAGTGTAGTCCAATCATCAAAGTCAACCAGAATGCTTCAAATGGAGTGATCCACGTGGTCAATCGAGTCATGATCCCACCATTCGGCACCGTTACAGACCTTGTCGCCATGGATACGCATTACACTAGTACCCTGTTGAAAGCTGTGCTCGCTGCTAAATTACAAGGTGTATTGGCAGGACCAGGCCCTTTCACTGGTAAGTGAGTGGAACACACCACAGGTAGCCCAATAACTGGACGCTTTTTTTCTCTTACCACAGGGGACCCAATGGTCCCCCTTGCTACGGATAGCCCTATCAGGCCCCATCATACTATTCAGCTAACATCTCCTTCGCAACCACTCTGCAACTTCTACACCTTTCTCTGTGTCCTAGCTTATCAATAACGAATTTTTTTACTTTCATACAGTATTTGCACCAACCAACGATGCTTTTGCCAAGATTCCCGCCGAAAAGCTGAAAGAAATCTTCAAAAATATCGCACTGTTGACCAAGATCCTCAAATACCACGTGGTACCCGGGACCTTCTGCTCGGCGGGTCTCACAAATGGGGCGACTGTGCCCACTCTAGAGGGGAGTGACGTCACTATTCACATATCGAGCGGATCAGTGTCTGTGAACGATGCTGCTGTTGTCTTTATTGATCTTCCTGTCACCAATGGCGTTGTTCATGCTATTGACACTGTTTTGATCCCAAAAGACGTTGAGATTTGAAATATTTTCACTATTAAAAACGTTTCTAATCTAAAACGAACATGTTGTTTTTGCTACTGAATATTCAATAAACCATATAGTGATAAGCATGGATTTCAACTCAACTCAACTGTTTATTTAGTGCCATAGATTTTACAATAATACATAAAGTTAAAGACATTTATCTAGTTAAAAGCACAAGCTAATTGCGACAGATAATCTGATTGAAGCAATTAGCTGAAATTTTGAAAATTTACATTTTTAGGTCAGGCACTGAATAAGTAATACTGTAAAATACAAAAAGAGGAGGGGGGGGGGGGGGAGAAAATTTACTAAATTGATTTCGGCTCAGGTTTTGGAAACGTCAGTTACCACCAACAATAGTCTTTCTGAAGACTACACTCACACGGACAAACACACTTCACAACAAACTTTACTCCTATTTTGTCACTTTTCGTTCACTAATTCTTTTCCCCCGAAAGCCGAAAGTCCGCAAGCAAAAGTCAGCGGAGATACACATCATAGCATGCGCACATTCCATAAACAAAATATGGCGGCAGAAATGAGTTTTATTTTGAGGTTTTGAGTATTTTAAAGGAAAAGAAAGAAAATACACAGAAAATAGATGCAGTGCGATGATTTAAAGTCATCATCATGAGCAAGAGTCTATTTTCTTTGGAGCTGCACGTAGAGAGTGTCGATCGTGTAAAGGTATCTTGTGTTATCCCGGCTGTAAGTTTTCGTCTGTTGGACTATCCAACATTGATCATCCATCTCGTGTCTCCTTCCTCAACGCAAAAACTTCTCCAAAAATCACGAATACAAAGCATCCCTAAGGAGCATATTGAAGCAGAACTACGAGACCGTTATGGGAATATACCATTTCGAAAGGGAAAATCCTGCCTCTTTAAAGCTAATATTTCTAATTTACAACAGCAGCTCGAGTCGACGCCATTGTACGTTATGTTGATCGATCTGTGGCATAAAAAGCCAAAGTTAATTGGAAGTACTGTGATTTCTTTAAGCGATGCAGTTAGTAAAATATCCTCAGATGTCAAACGATTTGGTATCTCGGTGCCATCTGTTTGTCAAGACGAAGGGACGTTTGATATCTTCAACTTAATGGGAAGTGTCATTGGAAATATAAATCTTTCCTTTCGACTTTTGAGTTTAGGAGGAAGTTTAATGTCTCATATTCCAGCAAAATCAATCATGGCTCGAAAAGTAGAGGAAAAGAGTGAGAAAAGAGATATTAGTACTGATAATAATGATGTTTCTCTTGATCTCCAAGATGGAAATATTGAAGAAAAGCATGAGTTGAGCTTAGAAATGAAAAAGTCCGAGTCAGAAAAACAGGATAGCGAGACTCAAACAGTTCATCCCATGCCAACAGCATGTAAAAGACTACAGATTAAAAAGCCAACTTATTCTGAAGATGCAGAGGAAGATGTTTTTCCAGTTACCAACACTGTTTGTCCACCACCGTTGTATTATAATTTCATGTCACACTCAGAAAATACGAGTAAAAAGAGAAGTGAACGACAAGAACAAAAAGAGGCATATAAAAGCAAAACTAGTTGTGAAGCCAATGTAGATGATATTGATTTTATCTATTATAAACCTGATTTACTTCAGCCAGATGGGAGTACTGGGTGTGCGTCTGTCTGCATTCAGACAGATGTAGGTACAGCGCAACCTGTTGTATCAAATCACAAAACAAAGGAAGATATCGGTGAAATTGAAAAGAGATTGAATTCCGAGGATCTTCCTCTCTTGAATGCTCTACTTGAAGAACTCACTTCTCTGCGAAAAAATAAACAAACTCATTCTGCACCAGTTACTAAGACTAATACACCTAAAAAAGAAAATATCTTGTCTGAAAAAAGCAGACAAATTTCAAGACCAAGGGAATGCTGTGTAAGGTCTGCATCACAGAAGTCTGTTTTGTTAAAAAACAAGAAACAGAATCAACTTGTCCCAAAGAAGGTTAAATTTAAGCCAACAAATCTGACATACGGAACAACAAGGACTCAGCAAATGAGGTTAGAAATGAACCAAAAAGGAAAAGTAAAAAATCCAAGGACCAGTCACACAGGTACTGAGCATAAGAAGAGCTTGTCCATGAGTGCTTATTCAAGGGAGAGGAAAGAAATCATAAGGAACTTAATTCCTAAGGATTTTGGAAAAACACAAACAATATTTACTAGTCCTGGTGCTGGAGAAGGAAGTGTGACAGTGTCTGCTGGTGTTCAAACTGATGATGGTAAGATTAATTGATTTTCATGTTGCTTGTTGGGAATGATAACTGGATGGGATGGATGGATGGATAGATGAAATGGTTGGGAGTAGATTGATATAGATGTATCAATGAATGGATACAGTAGGTAGATGGATAACTGGAAAGATGGATAGATGGATGGATAGGTTGGTGGGTGGATTGGCGTATATGGCTGGATAAATGAGTAAGTTGATGGATGAATGAATAGATTGGAGGCGGTTGAATGAATGAATGGATAAGTTGATGGATGGGTTGGCATGGATGGATGGATGGATAGGTGGGTGAGTGGATGAAAATGGATGAATAGATTAGGGGTTGTAGTTGACTAAATGAATCTATAAGTGGATGTTTGGATAGAAAGGTGAATGTATGGAAGAGTAAAATTATGGATGGATGGTCTGGAGGGCGAGTGGATAGATGGATAGTCAATGGATGGATAGGATAAATAAATGATTAGTTTTATCTCTAGTTCTTTTACAGTCTGTCATTCCTACATCAGATGCAAAAAGTAAGCAACCAACATCAGAGAACCTTGGAAACACAGTTACAGTGAAGAAGCAACAAAACGATGATACCCCAGCAGATTTTGGTACTAGCAGTCAGAACAGTTTGGACATTTATCTCCCACAAGTTAAAGGTACATATATTGTGTGCATCATGTACTTGTACTGTAGCGCTGTTGGGCTTAGGCCAAACAAAATAAAAATTAAAAAAAGATAAAATAAAATAAGTGTTTCCTGTTGCGTGACTGACCCTAATTTTCTTGCTGATTTTTGCCAACCCTAATATTTTTTTCATTCCCAAATGCACCACAGGGTTCCCAGTAAGCTCATTTCCACTGTCGTATCAGTTAAAATGTTTTAAAGAAAAATCCGAACTACCAACCCCAGTTATTTTTCTCATGCAACTGGAAACACACTTATCTTTTAGTTTGGCTTTGTGCAGTTTGAAAGGTCTTTGGATTTTAAATCTATTCTTTTGAAAAAGATTGTGGCTATTTCATTTGAACAACATTGTTGATACAACAACAGTAGTAAAGCCCTTCCTAATAAATATGTAACAAAACAACTGACTGAAGCAGCTAATCAGTCTACTGCCTAATTTTTTGTTTCTTGTATTCATTTGCACATGATGTTTGTTATATCAACCAACATGGCCACCATGTCTTTTGTTATTCCACTCCCTTGGGAATTATTGAAAGCTAGCAATATACTGGACCTCATATGGGTTAATAGTAAATAAAGGCACTTTTAACCAAGGTTCTATAATATTTTATGCAGATTTCACATGATTTTGAAAAACTCATAGGAGAGCCATGCTGTAACCATTATGTTGCCATCCTTGGCATTTTGTGATTGATTCGAAGGAAGTCATTCATCATCATCAATCCCATACCATATGTCAGTGACATCCCATTTGTTGTGCTGCTACCCACTTCTAAGGGTGCTCTGAGGCCACTTTTAATCTAACAGATAATTTTTTCTAGGTGATTCAGATGGAAGTTCAAATTTTGGACCTGCAAGTGACCAAGTGAGTTCTGATGATGTTCCATTACCTGATCTCCCAACCACTACCAAATACGGTCACACAGGAATACGCAGTCCAGATCTGGCTCAACCAATCAGAAGGCAGTCTGTGACATCACCACCTATCAGGTCTAGGACATCAACAGCATTGTCAATGTATTCTGACGACTTTGAGGAGTCTCTGATATGGGAAGCAAAAAGCCGAACAGATGATGACGAATCAGACACCTCATCACACACTTCATCAATTTCGCATTTATCTGCAAACTCTCAGGTCAAGGACAGAGATGTTTCACGAAAATTGTCTTCAAGTGATATCAACGATAACTTTAGCCAACCAATTAGATCTAATTTTTCTCCTAAAAAATCAAAGAAAATGAAAGAAAAGGAAAGAAAGTCTGATCAAGATGACAATAGATCAGTGGAGAGATCTTTTGAAGAAGATTCAAAATCTGATGAAGGTAGAACTGCTTTAGACACTCCTGATGTTAATAAAGAGAGTCTTTTTGATTCTTTGAACTCTCCAAATCCTGATGATCACTTGGAAGATGGTACATCAACTAGAGAAGGGAATGACGACAACCTGAATGTATTGCAGTTACCAAGGCCAGCCATTGACCTTGGATACACATACTAGAAAGCATTTTAGAGTACAAACACTAAATAGTGCAGTTTTCGTATGACTGTGAAAAGTTCACGGCACGAACACAGTCGTGACACGGCAAGGGATACGCCAGACAAATCACATTGCACAAGAATTTACTCTCCATCCAATCAAATACCTGAAACATGGCATAAACACGGTGAGGACACAGTCATGCCAAGATCACGGCATTTTTAGACCAATCATATTGCGCGTGAAAAAGATCAGCCAATTAAGATTCTAGAAGGTATCACGGCACGTCACGCTTACGGCACTGAGCTTTTCACAGTTATACGAAAACTGCACTATGTACAATACTCCATTTTACAGTTCCATCCAGTGACCACAAATAATAGCTTCTTGTTGAGGCCGGAGTTTCCGTGCATAGCAAAACTACAGTTTATCATGTGCAGCCACTCCAGCCACACATTGGAAGTATTATTCAGGGTCAAAAAACAAAACTGTAAAATGGAGTATTGCTGGCTTTCACTCAGCTGATAAAAGTCTCTGAATTTCATTATCTGATCCAAATGGTGTTCAAACACTGACCACCATGTGCTGCCAGGGTAACCAGTCGTTTCGCACAATTGCCTTTTCGCACGAACCCGTTCGCACAACTATGACCTGTTCGCTCAATTCCAATAGTCGTTTAACACAACTTTAAAATACAGTATATGGTCACTAAGAAGTCGTGAAAATATCTTTCCTCTGTTCCTGTAGATGGGTTTTCTTCCCCAATAATTCTGTTTCAAGACTTTATTAGCATCCGAGTTGATCCAAAATTGCACGAAACGAATAGCGCCATTGCTTCCTGAGTGTGCCAAAGTGTAATCTTTCCTTGATTCCAACTTAATCGCCATTAAACTTTTTGTTTATTTATTTGCTTGTCGAAAGCTTGAGCATATATCTATTTTCTCCAAAGTGTTAATGTTAATCTCAAGGTGAAAGAGAGTCAGGCTAATGAACTGTTACAAACGACTTTTGGAATTGTGCGAACAGGTCATAGTTGTGCGAACGGGTTCGTGCGAAAAGGCAATTGTGCGAAACGACTGGTAACCGCTGTCAGCCAGGAAAAATTCTATTGAAAACTTGCGATTCAGCTGATGATTATTCTGTATGAGACAGGAAATGACTTCAAGGGAAGCCCAGCAATACTTTGCACTATTTGGCACTAATTAAGCAATAGAAAATGAAAGAATTAGCATAATTCAGCACTATTTAGTAGTATTTAGGTTGCACACGTTTAGTGTTTGTACTCTACTGGTAATATCACAGCTATTTCAAAAAAGGTTAAAAGGGCAAACAAAAAAAGAAAGAGAGATTCTAGAATCTGATATATACAAAGCAGGGCTTAGGTAAGATAGCGGCTGGGACATCAGACAATGTCTGCCCAGAATAGACCTCTTCGGCTTAGGGTAATGTTTTCCCATTTCAGACCACGTGTCATTCTCTTGAGAATAATATTCTTTGTTTGAGTTGTATCCATATTCATGTGTCTTCTCATGTGCAACCGAGCGCAAACCTTAAACAAAGAAATGATACTCTAGGGAATGACATGTGGTTTGAAATGGGAAAACATTACGTCAGAGCCAAAAAGGTCTATTGGAACTTGTCCGGTCAAATCATTGCCTTGTGGGTCATTTTGAACTAAAACTACTTTATGTGGCATGTCATCATGACCAGCAACTTACTGGCCGTTATTTTAAGCCCTGGAAAGAAATGAAGACTAATATAAAACAAAACCATTATTAGTAACAATAATTATTTTAATGGCCTTTTACCATAGTATTATTTCCCCACTTTAATTTTTTACAACAGGAAACTTATTTTTCATTTGAGTCTTTCTTGTTGAAAAGGGCTTTAGATTTTATCCTAGATAACACAGCTGGATGGTGGAGGAAATTTTGATAACTTGCAAAACGTACAATTTGCTATTTCGACAAAGTAGATTTTGGTGGATGTCGATCTACCCTGCTTGCAGGGTAATGTCAGTCAAGCCATTTCCATGACATCCTATAGGCACGTGCCCTTGAAAGCTTTGTGCTTTCTGACATTGATATAGAAACACTTTGACAGATATGGTAATCTACCAAAACCCTATTTTTGACCTGATGTCAAATTGTATGAATTCATGTGACTGTGACTGCATAAAAATGGCTGAAAATGAATGTCCTTCCCATACACTATTAAATAAACATTTTAGCTATGGTCTGAAAAGATAACTATGTTCAAAGTGTACCTTTTTTTAAAACCTCTTTCTTTATGTTCATGCATTAATGAATGACTTTATACCTTAATTAGTAATTGGCATATTTTCTGGCATACTTCATAATGATCAGAGTCGATCCTAGTCTCCTCCGCTAGTCAATGCCAGGAAATATGTGGATGTAAAGCTGTGCCAACCATCTTAACAATACGTTTTGTCACTTTGCTTTATTAGATTGTCCAACAAATTTTTGGTTGGCAATTTAAATAATTGACCAAAACAAATTTCATCTTCATACGCCCACCTATAAGTGGTCTGGGAAAGCATGTTTAAGAATAAAAAATCAAAACTAAATTGGACTCAGGGTTCGTGTATGGGGTGTGGACAGAACTTTTCGTTTTTCTGTGAAATCCTTACGTCTTTCTCTGCAGTGTCACTTCCATCAATCAAATTGACAACAGCATTGGTCAGTACATTTTTGATCAGGGCTTAAAAATAATGGCTGGTAAGTCGTCACTTATAATCACTGGACTCTTTTCTGACTAAAACATTTGGCCAGACAAGTTTCAATTCTGGCTTGACATTGTCTGATGACCAGCTGTTATTTTAAGCTCTGTTGATTGATGGCGTGATTTATGACATTGCGTAGTTACAGAAATTATCCATACCCCCCTCCCCACAGAGGAATTTGGAAATTCTGAGGGTGGGGGTCATAGAAAGAACAAAATTACAGAGTTTGTATTGAAGAAAACTGGAATTTCTGGTAGTAAAGGTGGTCTGAAAAAAATTCCTCCTTGGGGGAGTGGGAGGGGGGGGGGGTATGGACAATTCTGGAACTACACATTGAAAGTGCAGAGTTCAAAGAAGCATGAAGTACCTTGTTTTATTAATCCTTAATGATTTTTCATTATGTTTTTTCAGATGTGTTGAATGCATTTGACTCTCATTTATAAGTATTTTACACACCATTTTGATCAGTGAACAGAATTTGATTGATGTAGTTGACCATGTCTGCAGGAAATGACGGAGCTCCTTCGTACCCTGAAATAAACACAAAGGTTGAATTAATATTTTGCAATTTTCAATCCAGCTTGAATTTTTTTTTGGAGGTTTTCAAGGTCATTTATTTCCCAGATAGCATTTTGTAGTCATTACATTTACAGCTTTGCCTGTTTACTGGAACTACCCCTGTATATGCCACTGCTTCTGACCAATCAAAGCACATAAGACCAGAGCTTATCCAATCAAAATACACAGAGATGTATTACAATTACATTTATTACAATGTGTAGTTCCAGAAATCATCCATACCCACCCCACAGAGGAATTTGGAATTTCCAAAGAGTAGAGGGGTCAGAGAAAGAACAAAAATTACAGAGTTTGTATGGAAGAAAGTTGGAATTTCTGGGGGGTAGGGGGGTGTCTTAAAGAAATTCCTCTTTGAGGGGGGTATGGATAATTTTTGGAACTACACAATGAGGAGACATCTGTAACATTAGTCTGCATAGTCTCGTGAAATTTGCTCTAATTTTTCATGCTTTTACACAGTACAAAAAAATGTTAGATTTCATACCAGGAAAATAATTGATGTCAATGACAACATGATTGGATGTTCCCTTTTCAATAACAATGTCAATTCCAAACATTGAAAGACCCTGGGAAATGAAAGCAGAGAGCAATAAATTAGTAATTAGAATGTCAACTATGACAACGATGACGATGCTAATATAAGATCAGGAAGTTGATGGATGATGATAGTGGTGATGGATGATGATAATGCTGATACTGTATCAGGAAATTGATGGATGATGATGATGACAACAAAGATATTAGTATCAGTTGGATGTTGCTGAATGATGACCATTGTGGATTTGATAATCATGCTTGTGACGTGGTGATGAACATGATGTTGATAATGGTAATGTATATGTTATTTATGGTATGTAGGGGGTGATTGCCCAGTCTTGGATTACGCTGTTTCATGATATGGCAGCCATCTTGGATCACAATGCATCATGGGGCATACAGGGGGCAAATAAAGCTTTGTTACAGTAATGAGTCAGACATGGATTAATATTAACAGCTCATCACGAGAGAATACAACGAAACATGAATTAAGATGCCACATCTTTTAACTTTACTCATAAAAGATAAACACACAAAACTCTATATATTTTTTGTCATCTTTGTTTTGTTTTGCCCTCTGGCAAGATGGCTGCAGCATCGTCAAAGTAGTCCATGCTGAGGTTAAGAATACAGTTGGGTGTAAAATAAAAATCAGATTGTGATGGAAAAAGTACGGTCTCACCAGTTCATTTTGTAGTTTGTTGACAATTTTAGCTACAACAACTTCATCTGTTGGCGTAGCTTTGCCTGTGTTATCAATTTCATCCAACTATCAAAGAAAAAATAGATGAGTAAGTGATGATAACTGTATTAAGTATCTTTAGAACAACGGCTCTTTTAGGAGCTCTTACCGTTCGAACATTTTTATGAGCAAAATTAATCAACTTTCAGTAATTTGTTGCACCAGGACTAAAAGTGATTTATTACAAAGGCAGTTTGTATCTATCTAGCTCGTTGTTCTTTCTCAATATTATTCTTAGAGAGCATCATGAATGGAGGGCTGGGAATGGATTTTAAAGCGCCACAAGCGGTAGCCTAAAGCTGATTCTCGAGCAGAAATATCTTGAGAAACATTTGTAATAAAAACATTTAACCGAGTAAAGAAAACAAGAGAGCCGATGAGTTTATGAAGACTGGATATCTAGAGGGAAAGAGAAAGCAAAGCTACGAAAGCAAACTTTGTTTACAATTAAATTCGATTACACTTGTAGTGACAAAATCGAATTAAAGTTTCTGCTTGAACACACAGCAGACTGTTAATGCAATTCACTTGAGGCATCAAGTGATATGCAAATATACACTAGTTCACAGACGGATGATCGGTTGTCAAGCAAAGCCAATGCGTAACCAAGGAGCGTTTTTCTCCTTTCCCGACCAAAATCACGAAAAAGTAAATACTGAACATTCATATTTAGACTAAAAGAGGCTGTTTGATGGTATTTTTGTTTGGTTTAGGCAATTATTGAAAAATACCCCAAAAAATCACTTATGCTGTTTTCATTTTAACCCCTTCAATTATTTGGTTTGTTTAATTCAAACAACCTGAATACACCTTTTTTCATGGGTAAAATCCTATCTCTTAAAAACAACTTGAGTGAGTGAAAGCACTGTGCATGTGACTAAATCATAACAGTGTCTTGTACAGTTCCTAAACCTGTACAATAAAACCATATTTTTTAGTGTTAAAATATTTCATATGCATTGCTCACCTGACTTAAATGTGAAGATGACTCTGCTTTTGAAACATCATGGCTATTAAAGAAGATCGTTGGTTGATTATCTTGGATTACAAAAAAAGAAGTCAAAATTAGGCTCATCTAAGTCATGGTAGGGCTAACCCACAGATCAAACCCTGAAACAACCTTAGGGCTGATCAAAGTCAGGGCACGGATAACTCACAGATTGAACTCTGAAACAACCTCTGGGCTGATCTAAGTCAGGGCACGGCTAACTCACAGATCAAACCCTGAAACAACCTCTGGGCTGATCTACATCATGGCAGGGCTAACTCACAGATCAAACCCTGAAACAACCTCTGGGCTGATCTAAGTCATGGCACAGGTCAAATTGGAATTTAGCATGAATCAAGGGAGAGACCTCACAAACTTTACTCATGTAATGCCAAGTCCAGAAATCAAATCCTAGACTCCAGAGGTGAGAGGCCACCCCCTTGATTCCCACCCTTCTCAATCTTTTCAACCAAGTTAGGATTCTCTTGATCATCTATTGATTATCATTCTCAAAATCTTACCTTTTTTCTTATAAAAGTTTTTTATGGATGGCCTATCTACAGTATGGTAGTGATTTGCTGCTACAAAGACCTACAAAAAAATATAAATGGTGAAAATGAAGCATGACCAATACAGTGTTTCTCATCAGTAATACAGGTTTTTTTTCAAATGAAGCCTTTACTGCTCTAGAGTTGTAAATTTTTTACTGAGCTTACTTTTCCTGTTGATGACATTTGGCCAAATGACAGGCCAAATTTCAGGTTTGGCAGGTAAAAATAACGATACACTGCCAAATGAACAATAAAATGGCATGCAAATTTTACTGGAATGACCTCCTTTTACCATGCTCCTTTACTATGGCAGGCTAAAAAAAAGAATTCTATTTCGAGCCCTGTCATGTAGATTGTCCTTTTACTGTTGCACATAGAATAACCATTATTTTAGATATTAATAACAAAATAGATTTTAGATGCTGTGTGCTGTCATAAATCAAGTGCCCTAAACCAATCAGAAAGCAAAATTTATAACAGCCATTTCATAAATAACAACTATGCATAACACTCCAATAACAACACTCACTTTATACAATATCGCATTGTGATTAACGAAATGCTGTACAACGCAGGGAGGTGTAACGTCTTTTAATCCATCTTCATTGAACAGTAATGACATCTGAATAGACAAAATAAGATACAGATATTTATTATATAGATATCGATGAAATACCAGGTTTTCTCTTGTGTTGAAAACTTGATATCTTTCACCAGTGGAAGATACCATATCTTTCACACGTGAAGATATCACCGTTGAATGGGCTTGCTATTTTAATAAAGAATTTTTGAGCTTTTGTTTTATATAAGTTTCATTGATATACATATAATAAACAGAACATTACATGGTCGCTTGGAGATACGAATTTTATCTTTTCGTGTTCAATTTAGATATCTCACTCATGAGATATCAATTGAACACTCGAAGATAAAAATCGTATCTCCACGCGCCCATGTAATATCCTCTATTTATATCACAGCAGTCATAATAAATTCATAAATTAAGTCGACTCATTTTCATAAATATGCAACATGCAAACTCAGTAGCTTCAGACTGCATGCTGAAATTTGGTATTTTGAGCTGCGGCAAGTCAAAAATACTATGAAAGGTACTGAATTATTAGTTTTGATTGATGACAGAGAAAAAACAAATTTGCAGGTTACAGCTAGTAATTGAGTTCGCATGTTTATGAAAATAGTAACTGGTTTAAGACAAAACTTACCCTATGACTCTGGTCTGATCCATGTCCAATGAGTGGTTTACACACTATAGTAATAAAAAATAATAATAATCACAAGGAGAGCTTAAACTAATTGCTTAAGGTGGGAAAAAATTCAACTGCATTAGCAAAAATAGGTTGGGCGGCCATGGTTAGGTGCATTGTGTTGTAATCATATATTCTTAATAATAATAATAATAATAATAATGATAATAATAATAATAATAATGCTTAACTTTATTCAAATAGCAATATAAAATTGAAAAACTTGAATTTACAATACAAATAAAGATTATAAAAAATTTGAAATTATTAAAGGTAAATTGAGAACACTGAAATATTGCTAAAGGGCGGCATCCCATTTACTTATAGCATAAGGTAAAAAACTATCTTTAAAACATTGGGTCTTACATTTAAAAAGGCTAAAGGTTCTTGGATTTCTTAAACAATAACTATGTACATTTCATTTTTCTTCAACATCATATTTCCCCCCAATTTTTTTGTTTTAGTATTGCTTATCACCATTTATTCTTATCATGCCATAGACTTACCCATGGGGAACTGAACATTTGCCGTTCTAATCCTTCTAATATTTTCATCCAAATCTGTTGAATCTATTCTCACAAAGTTTGGCATGTATGTCCTAATTCCTACAATAAAAAGTAAAATAAAAATCATAAATAAATGACATTGGATCTAAAATTCAAAAATAAAACGTTTAAATTAAAGAGTTATAGTAGTAATATTATTGTGTAGTTCCAAAAAACATCTCAACCCCATCCACGGAGGGGAGCTCGAGGGGGGTCAGAGAAAAGACAAAATTAAAGTTCGTATGGGAAAAAAATGGAATTTCTGGGGGTAGGGGGCCTTTTAAAAAGTCCTCCGTGTGGGGAGGGGGAGGGGGATTTATCGATAATTTCTGGAACTATACATTGTTGGTTTAATTTTAAATCTAGCATCATACTAGACTAAAGATGCTGGCTAATACTGTATAATATCCTGTGCTTCAAGCATTTTTCTCCAGGCTCATGAAACTTAATATTTTTGAATTCCTAGCCGACCAATTTGATCATAGCACAACATATCTGTTTTTCCTACGAAGAAATATCATTATTATCTTTATCATGAATAGATTAGTTTTTGTTTTGTGTATGGTGCTTCCAGCTGTTCTGAGAGGAAATGTTAGCCAATCAGAATCGAGATAATTTGCAAAAGTGAAGTGTCACTTGTGGAATCAAACCACCAGATGAAAAATAAATGTTCACTGCTAATAAGAAGTTGTGATAACAATAATAGTTTTATTGCAATGCTGGACAGGTTTTTATTTTTGGCCGGTTCAATTTTTGCAGGCTTCACGACGCCTCAGTTTTGCAGTGACGTCATATCTACGTCACTATTTCAGATCAGCTGGTTACTTACAGCGATCCCTCACAGCACATACATCCAAAAAGATTTCATGAAAAATGAAATGGCTTCTTATATTGATTAACAATTAATTAAATATTAATTCTATGGTTATTATAGGAATAGTAGTTCTCACCATCTTCTATAAATTCACATTGTTTCATCACTTGATAACTGACTAAACGGTTGCAGAGTTTTTGCACACAGTCTAGCGGATCCAGAACTTTGACCTCTGGGTGGCAATCCAGATAGTGCTACAAGAAAATAAGTAGCTTAACTTATATACTATACTTATATTTTAAACAACCACCACTCCCCATATGAGTCTCTTCTGTGAGGTTCCCTCCACACTCACTACCACTGTGTTCTATGTTTACAACATACAACACTCAATTCACATGTTGATTTTTACGGAAAGAGGAAACAACAAAATCAGAGACAACAAACAACCAATGATATTATCCATCTCATCTAGAAGTTATCATCAATAACTTTATAAAATTCTGAAAAACTTCCCAGATCTTTAATTTTTAATTTTTTTTCAAATGTTGGGGGTAGTATACCTGTGGCAGTGACACAGCTCACCTTATGAATGTGACCTGGGTATATTTTGAAAAAACCCAATAATGTAGATAGAGTGGAGTTGCTTGTTATCTTCCCTGTGCTTTGGGGTTTTTCACCAGTTTTTATGGTTTTGCTAACCCAACTTCTAAATTCCAATTACTGGTAGATTTCAATGGACAAATAGCTTCTTTCTCTGCAGGTCTACCACTTCTAAATCCCATTATTTATTTATCTGGGAGATGATGCAGTAAGCCATGTGGGATGGGCTTGGAAATCATATAAGAACATGTGTAATAATAATATTATTATCTACCTATTACCCTACAAGTTCTTATATTTATTTATCTATTTATTTATTTATAAATAGCTAGGATTAGAAGCTATAACGCAGTCTGAGTTCATGCATAAAGTAACAGTGAAAAAAATTGAACACTCACACAAAAATTGCTCAATATAGAGCTCACCTCTAAACTTTGTATAGTTTTTAAAGCATGTTCATCACCATCTGTAGCCTGGGCCATGTAATCTGTAATCTTCTGAAGTATAATATCAAATGGTCCTTGATCTTCCAGGGGAATATTAAGATCAATCTGTGAGATAAGACGGCCAAAATATTTTATATACACTATTAACTTTTTTAATATCTTTTTTTTTCCAATTCGATACCAAATATTGCATATCTTGATGGTACACCTCCAGTATACCCATCCAAATGATATAATAATTTAATATTTCTAATAATAGTATGCACACATTAATACAATCCCCTACTGTTCTTCTATTGTTATTGCACCAATTTCATAAGACTCTTAGGCTGTGTTCATAATGTATGGCAGAGGGGGGGCAGGTGAAATCTTTAAATGACAAAAAAATTCTTAAGACCCCCCTTGAAGTCCCCAAAAAATAACTATTCCCCCCAGGCAATCTCTCATAGCTTCTTCTAAAAATTTTGCATCCCCCCTCCCTAATTCTCTGAAAAACTTTTTCAACCCCCCCCCCCCCCCCCCATTTTACTGGTAAAAAAATTTCCGATCCCCCCTAAATTTCACCTGCCCCCCCTCTGCCATACATTATGAATGCAGCCTTAAATAAAGTGCATGGTCAGGTATTCTGAAGTTGAATCTACTATTATTATGAAAACCAATTTTAAATTGAAGCTGGAAAAAGGTTTTAATTAAAAATACACGTAAGCTTAAGTGAAAGCCAGTAAGACCTCTACTGTATACATTCAGCTCTTTCAAAAATAGATTGGATGATGCTTTCTCACTACAGCAAACTGTGTAGTTTAGCAAAACAAAAACAATTATGAATTGAGATATTCAAAATGCAAATTAACGTTTGTTAAACGGAAAAAGAATGATTAAATCAGTTTTGGAAAAGAAATACCAAAAGGCTATCGTCACAGACAAGAACTACTATCATTCTTCTATTATCTATAAGCAACACGCAAATGTTTTAGAAATTCCACACACGAAAAGTAACAAAAATATAGGTCATAATATTTTTTCCACAGAACGTAAACAAAAATACGAGCGATCTACAAACAGCAACGAATAGCGAAGATTTCAAAATGGAAATTTCCCGATTTGAAAAATAAATAAATTTGAAATATTAATAATAATATAAGACTGACTGTGGACTATCGATGATTCGACATTCCTTTATTAGGCATGATCGATATGTTCAAGATTGCTTTTTATAGTAGACGTCGTGTAAAAATTAAGAATCTTATTATTTTCTCAACTTGTCTTATGTTTATGTAAATAAACGAGTGATTAATAAAATATGTAAAGATTTTAGAATTTTTGGCTTCAGCTATGAGCATTTTTTCGAGTATTCTTCGTTGTTTTTGATCAATTGTTTATCCACACCCCAATATTACAAAATACGTGACTAAATACAAAGATCTACTCACTTCAATGAGTTCGATGCCAGTCTCGCTGGAAAACAAGATAAAATTCCAATAAGAAATCTATAATGCTAACCTCATCAAGAAGATGTTTACTATTTAGTTAAGGAGTAAGGATAAAATGAAAGTATTAACGTCAGGAAGTGAGTCGCAGTTGTTCTAAACTTACCTACACAACTCGATGAAGGAGTCAAAGACACTCTTACGTTTCTTCTTTGGACTCAACAAAAGCCCAACACGCTTCCTTCCCATGCTCAAAGGAAAAAGCTGCTTGGTGGTAGAACTCATTTTCAAGTTGTGAACGTGAGAAGTTAGCCATAAAGTGCTAGTTTTGAGCTCATTTTATTGGAAGTTTGTTTGCGAAGTTCACAAGTTTTGCCTCCACATGTGGAGGCTTCCGAGGCTTCCGCGATTTGAGAAATAAGAAGCCAGCGGAAATTTACTTACACAGGGTGACCAACGACAGAAATTAGATTAAAGGCTAATTGGTGTAGAGACCCCCCCCCCATCGCCGGCACGAAGGAGTGGCATTTGACCTTGAAATCATCACCTTATTGTAGGAATCGTACGAACTACGCTGTTGTCTTTCTCCTCTCAAAAAGAAGAAAAAGAAGAAAACTGAAAGAAAGAAAAGAAAAATTTGGCGTTTTGTCAATTTTTGATTACAGGGTGTGGTTTTTGAGGATGAAAAAATATTCTAGCATCTTTTTCTACTGCCTGTATAACAACATGTTTGTATTTTATAATCGTGATTCCAAATTTCCCGTAAATAGGGAAGCCTATCCCTGCTTCCATGGGCAGAGGATGACTCATAGCCGGCTTTACAGCGTTATATAAGAAATTATAGACCCCTCAATTCAACAGTGAGACCGAAAGCACTCTATCAATAGGAAAGGATGAAACTCGCTTGATGTTCAAGATACATGTCTAGACAGCTCAAAGCAGTTCAAAATTCCCTCTCCCTTCTGAAACCACCAAGTCCTCTTGTCTCTTGAAACCAAGGCACCCCTTTCCCTTGGTACAATATGCAATCATTATACTGCAGTAGAAATGTAAACTATAATGTCTAGCTCGCCTTTAATACTGTGTGGTTAGCCCGTTGCAACTCATAGCTATTGTAGATCCCCTGAACGTAACGCGAACTTTAGTCACTTCGCTATTTCACAAATTTCAAAAACATTTCGTTTGAGAATTTGAAGACAAAAGCCAGGGTGTGACATGGGTGCGGCCCTAATTTAATCAGCTTAGACATGATGAGATTTCCTCCATTGTGTTCCAAACAAATTAAGGATTCTTATTTGAAAATGACAAAACCCTTTGAAACACTTCTATATCGCATGGTCATCGACGTTCTTGAAATACTAATCGCGTACAAAGCATCAGACTTAAGCTTAATTTCGGTTTTCTCATGGCTTGCAGGCGCCGTTAATATCAGTTCCAAGTAGTATAGGGAATGGGGGTTCTAGCGCAGTGACCACACGAGGATTTCCCGTTTAAAGTCACTAACCCGTGTTTGCGTAGCCCTCATTCCCTATGAGACCCCCAGGATTACCCGTGGGGGTAACAGCGCACTCGAAATATGTTAGTTTACGCCAGGATTACCCGTGAGGGCAACAGCGCACTCGAAATATGTTACTTTACGCCAGGATTACCCGTATAGGGAATGGGGGTTCCAGCGCAATCTCAACACGGGCAAGACCCGTGTCAAAAATCCACCTACGGACGACCCCCACTCCAAGTGTGGTTGGGGGCAACAGCGCAAATATGTTAGTCTATATATGGAGTGCGAAGAATGTAAGAGAACTTTTAAGAAAGAAGCGGATTTGAAAAAGCATTTGAAAATGAAGACGAAGTGTATGAGCAGTTATGATTGTGGATGTGGTAAGAAGTTTGAGACTAAGGTTAAATTGTTTTGGCATTGTCAGGACTGTGAGTACGACTACGACGACCTATAAAAAGTGCTTGGTATTAGGTATAAAATATTTCCTATTATATAGATGGAATCCCAAAGCAACTTCAGCACGGTGTCAATACCCGGTAACGGTGAGATTGACGTTAGACAGTTTTGGCGTCAGTCAGAAAGGAAGGTTAAAAGGACTCTCCGAAAAGGTATAGAAGAATTAGGAGCCCTGAAAGCGAGCATAATGGTAGAAGTAAGTTTGTCAAAAGACGAGGTAATGACGACAGCAATGTTGCGATCAAAGTCGTTAGTGATATTAGAATCCACGAATCTGGATAGGTCACTCAGTGAAGCCTTAGAAGCAATAATGGAGTCGCTGTCTAACTACACGAAAGAAGGATCGGGTTGGACAGTAGAGGAGGTTGAAGGAATAGAGATAAGTATAGCCAGGTACGTACCCATACGAGGGGGGAGTTACGTACCGCTACCAACGTGGGTAGAAAGGAAGAAGGCTATTGTAAACGTGAAGAATGAAGACAATCGATGCTTTATGTGGGCAATCAGGTCTGCACTGTATCCAGCAGAGAAGGATCCCTGTAGGACAAGTAAGTATCCCACAGATGATTTAGAGTGGGATGGTGTGGAATTTCCCATGCAGTTGATAGACATCCCCATATTTGAGGAAATAAACGATCTAGCAATTAACGTTTACGGAGTCAGAGAGCAGACGATAGTACCGTTAGTTCTGTCAAAAAGTAAAGGAGAGCGCGTACATTTATTCTACCACGGCGGACACTACTCATGGGTTAAACACATTAGCAGACTATTCTACAGACATACTAAGCACAAAGGCAAAAAGTACTTCTGTGACTGCTGCTTGCTGTCATTTACATCCTTAAATACCCTAAAGAAACACGATGAGATCTGCCGCGGAGTCGAAGAAGTGGCGCAACGGATCCAGATGCCCACCAACAAAGAGCTTTCATACGCAGACCATCAAAAGCAGATGCAAGTGCCTTACGTGATATATGCAGACTTCGAAGCGTTGATAACTAAGGAAGAGCAGAAACGTGGCGCCACGAATAAGGTAGGATTACACGAGATCTGCTCCTTTGGTTACATAGTAGTCAGATCAGACGGTAAAGCAAACCCTCCTGTGATTTACCGAGGTAAGAACGCAGCTAATGAGTTTCTAGAAGCATTGCGAGAAGAGGAGGGGGAGATAAGAGAACAATTAAGACGTCCAAAGAAGATGGAATTTACCAAAGAGAACCAGGAGGCTTTTAACAAGGCAAAAAAATGCCACATTTGCCAACATACGCTTCTTCAGTTTGGAAGACGAGCCAAGAAAGCGTGGGATGAAGATGGAAAGTATCTAGGAGAAGCTCATTTTAAATGCGGGAAGTATGCTAAGAAAGGTGAGAAGCCGGGAAAGCCCTCCACGCACTGCATTCACTGCCACAAAGCATTTGTTGAGGATTTCTATGTGGATAAGGTTAGGGATCACTGCCACATCACGGGTAAATACAGAGGAGCGGCTCATTGGAAATGCAATATAAACTTCAAAGTAGATCCAGAAATGGAAATACCCGTATTCTTTCACAATTTAAGGGGTTACGACTCCCATTTGCTACTACAAGGAACAGACGGCTCCGAAGTAAAGTGCATACCCAACAACAAAGAGCGCTACATGTCCGTAACTGTGGGTAAGCTAAAGTTCTTAGATTCGCAGCAGTTTATGGCGGACTCCTTAGCAAACCTCGTAAAGTATAACACCAACTTTCCCATTTCCAGTCAATACGGCGCGGAAAGGAAAGGAGTCTACCCATACGAATACATGGACTCCTGGGATCGATTCAAAGAACCCCTACCACCCAAAGAGAGATTCTACAGCACCCTAAACGAGTCTGGTATAAAGGATGAGGAGTACCAGCATGCGTTAGACGTGTGGGAAAAGTACTCCTGTGAGAACATGGGTGACTACCACGACATCTACCTAAGGTCTGACGTAGTGCTGCTTGCAGATGTTTTCCAAAGCTTCAGAAAGATGGCTATGGAATATTACGGATTGGATCCCGCTAATTTCTACACGGCTCCTGGGCTCAGCTGGAGTGCTTTGTTAAAGAAGACAAATGCGCAGTTGGATCTCCTAACGGAGTACGACATGTACCGCTTTATGGAAGACGGTATCCGCGGCGGCGTATGCGGGCCCAGCCGACGTTACGCCCGCGCAAACAACCCCTTAGTAGAGCACGACCCAGAGAAACCAACCACATACATTTACTACCTGGATGCGAATAACCTTTATGGTTGGGCAATGTCACAGTACCTACCTGTGAGAGACTTCGAATGGGATCCAGTGAAGCCGATAGACTTCTACATGCAGGTAGGAAAGGAGGAAGACAAGGGTTACGTCTTAGAAGTGGATCTGGAGTACCCAGAGCACCTGCACGACGAACACAATGAGTTCCCCTTAGCACCAGAAGCGATAGAGATACCATTTAAGCAGCTAAGTCCGCTGCAAAAGCAAATGTGTCCTGGTTACAAACCGTACAGGAAACTAACTATGAACCTGATGGATAAGAAGAAGTATGTGGTACATTACCGCAACCTGCAGTTCTACGTGCGACACGGAATGCGCGTAGAGAAGATCCACAGAGTCCTAAAATTCACGCAGGAACCCTGGATGCGCCCCTACATTGACTTTAACACGCAAAAGCGTACCGCAGCGAAAAATGACTTCGAGAAAAACCTCTTCAAACTGATGAACAACAGCGTGTTCGGAAAGACAATGGAGAACATCCGCAAGCGCGTAAGCGTAAAAATAGTCAGCACCAAAGAGGAAGCAGAAGCATACGTGTCACAGCCAGGCTTCGTTAGATACGTAGAAATGCTGAACTTCTACGTGATTCACATGAAAAAGGCAAACCTCTTACTAAACAAGCCCGTTTACACAGGCTTTACGGTGCTGGATCTATCGAAGCTGCTTATGTACGAGTTCTACTACGATAAGCTTAAGCCAAAGTACGGAGACCGCTGTCGCCTTCTGTACACAGACACCGACTCCCTAATTCTAGAAGTGCAAACGGAAGACGTTTACAAAGACTGCCTCCCCGACATAGACGAGTACGACACCAGCGGTTACCCGAAGGAGCACTTCCTTTACTCTGCGAAGAATAAGAAGGTAATTGGGAAGATGAAAGACGAAATGTTAGGAAAACCCATAGTAGAGTACGTGGGTCTGAAACCAAAGATGTACAGCGTGCTAAAGTTAGACGGCGTAGAAAAGAAAGCTAAAGGCGTAAAAAAGTATGTGGTTAAGAAGGACATTACGCACGAGTCCTACCTCAACGTATTACGAACACGCAAGGAACGACGGCATAAGATGAACAGCCTGCGCAGCTATGGTCATCAGATACACAACGTCACGCAGGAGAAGGTGTCACTGTCTGCATTTGACGGTAAGCGATGGATGTGTGATGACGGAGTGCATACGATAGCATTCGGACATCACACGATAAGCAGTTCTTCTTTGACGAACCCACGCGTGGGACCATCATGAAGATAATACAAGATGGGCTGACCCTTCTTAGCTATCGCACTTCGGATCTGGTAAGTTTCCAAAGACCAATTAGGATCCGTAGCTCTTTTGGATCCTCCTTCTAATTCACCCGGTCCGTAGAGATATCGGACTGTGACATTACCTAATTTTTTTTTCATGGGGGAAGACCGCCCTCGAACTTCTGACGTAGGACTTATGTTCCACGTGTTTCTTTTTTATGGCATCCTTGGGTTTCATCCCCGTAGCCCTGGCCGCCTCGTTGTTCAAAGCCGCGACGACCTGGGGGAGCCTCTGAGTCCATTCCCTATTGCGTTTGGAGGGATCTTCCAGCTCTTTCCAATACTGGTACCCAAAGAGACGCTCGGCCAGGGTTTTATTGAATCTTTCGACGATGCTCTGACCCCTGTGGTACTCAGCTTCGGCTCTTCTAATCTTGGTGTCGTGGTCTTTCAGGGTCTTGGTAACCACGCCCATGAACTCTGTCCCCGCATCCACTTGCAGCAGCTTAGGCCATTTCAAGACGCGCTTATAAATCCTACCTAGGGCTTCTGCGACTTCCCCAGAATCCTTACTGGTTATGGGTTCGGCGTCCTTGTATCTGCTTGCGATATCGACTACGGTCAAAGCGTATCTATAGGTCTTCTTTCTCACCTTGTCGTGCGGTAAGAAAAGCAAATCCGCCTGATGAACTTCATTGGGGGTATTTACGGTGAAGCTGGGCCTGGGAATGTACTTAGGCACGGGAAGATAAACCTGCCAGAGGGTTTGTTTTTTCAACCAGTTCTTAGCCGTTTCGTCTGATACCCTAGCCGCGGTCGCGAGTTTCTTGATAGCTGACGCTCCTTTCCAATAGCCTTCAGGCCCATAGTAAATCCTTTTGAGTTTGTCCTCTACGCGGCCCATTATATGAATTCCAAAACAAGATTGATCTTACGTCCGTTGAAATCCACTGTCTTTCCGTCCACCTTAATGGTGATGTTTATGCTTTCTACCAAATTAGACAAGTCATAGCTCAAAGAAATGGGAGTGTATTCTACTGGGTCAAATGGATTACCTTTGGGCAGAAACTTGGACATAAGAGAAGACTTTTCTCCATTGTTGTAACTATGAACTAAATCGCAATAGACTTCGTAAGAGGATGCGACTTTCCATTTCACATCATATGTACTGCCGCTATTTATCGTGGTACTAGTAAGGCCCAGGAGTTCTACCAATGAACTGTCCTTTAAATTAGCGCTCCCATTATTTTTCTTGAATGTCATTTCATGGGGTAATCCTGTGGTAAGAGTATATCCATGCTTTGCTAGCTCCTTAGCCAGTGTTATGGGGGTGTAATGGGAATCTGGTATTTTTGGTTTGGTGCCGGAAGTTCCGATGACAAAGCCATTAATTAAATTATACCAAGAATTGTACAAAGAGCAACTAACCAACCGAACCTTACAGGCTTTGATGGGAGGATTCAAATACGTGGTAAAGTCATTCTTGTCGCTTTCCAAAAAGACGATCATTATATTAGATACGCCAAAGCCACGCCTCCGGCCAGCCCTGCGACTCCTACAAAGACCAATTCATTGTCTTTTTGTTTCTTAGAAGGCTGGTAGTAATTCTTGAACTGAGGCTTTTTCATTCTAAAGTCGGGGTGTGCTTGCGCATAAAGTTTGAAGGCGTAGTCTGTGTTTTCGAAGTTCTTATCCGCCTGCATTTTGTCTTGGTAATTCTTATCCAACCAATCCCTGTAGGCTTGTCTTTTTTTATTCCAAGCCGCCACGTCCCGCTGATATTTCTCCAGCGCTAAGTCGTGTCTCTTTCTTTCGGCGGCACCGCTTTTGTCGCCTCTAACTAATCTATCCAAATATTGACCACCATAATTAGCCCCTGTAAATGCTAAAGCTGCAATGACTCCACCTGCGACTAAGCTAACCATTATACATTAGGTAGGTACTTTTCCTTCCGTAGGTAATCCTTTACCATGATAGCCCCGCCAACGGCAGCGGTCATCTTAGCAAAGTTAGCGAAGCTCTTGCTTGGGTCTTCAGTAAAGTCTTCTTTGAGCACTTTCTTACCTACCCAACCAATACCCGCAACAATAGAAGTAATAATAGCTGCTTCTTCAACAGTTTTCAACAACGCGGTCGACATTATATTACAAAGCGAGAAGGAAAATCTAGGTCGCCACGGGCGATAAATCTACTCCATTTCAGGGATCTTACTCTTTTTCGTCTCTACAGGTGCGTGATATGTTGGCGGCACATGCACGGCCTCCCACTTTACTTCTGGTTTCATATTCCACCATTGTAAGTAAAGGCTGCCCGCTGCTATAGCAATTCCTAACGCACCAATGACGTACCCAGGATTAATGGAGGATTCCTTTTCGTCCTCCACCTTTTCCACCTTCTTTGCTTTGTTCTTCTTATTCATCTCCGCGAGCTTCTTTCCCGCGGCAACTCTGCCTGCAGATTTAGGCTTGGTAATCTTCTGCTCCTCCTGAGGTTGTTCTTCGGTACCACTCATCTTATACTAAGGGACTTGAAGGACTTGACAAGTAACTTGATGACGACTTGACTAAGTACTTGAGGCGACTTGACAACGACTTGACTAAGTACTTGAGGCGACTTGATTAAGTACTTGAGAATGACTTAAGGACGACTTGACTAAGTACTTGAGGCGACTTGACAACGACTTGACTAAGTACTTGAGGCGACTTGATTAAGTACTTGAGAATGACTTAAGGACGACTTGACTAAGTACTTGAGGCGACTTGACAACGACTTGACTAAGTACTTGAGGCGACTTGACAACGACTTGACTAAGTACTTGAGGCGACTTGATCATCAGCAAGTGCTACCTGAAAGACCTTTTCAACTTCTCTGTCCTTCTTGAAGTCCTTCCAAGATGTTCCAAAGGAACCTAGTACCTCCTTCAAGTCGACGTGCTGAGCTACGTGAAGTGCCGCAGAGGCGACTGCCATTAACTTACCGCACTTCAAAGACAACCACCCGCAGGTTATCTTAAGTTCTTGGGATATGACATAGTCATCTCTTATGTCCTTCTGTAGTCGCTCCACGTCGTCTATGGGCAGCGCAAGTCCGAGGAGCTTGGTGGCTAGCTTAATGGCCGAGTCTGCTACGGCGTCCGTGGTCTTACTTGCAAGGGCGGCCTCGTACCTCTTATGGAACTTCTTAACCTCCTCTTCTGACAGCTTATTAACCTGCTCATGGGTAAGTTCCTTACCTATCATTTCTTTACACTTCCCAGATGACACCAGGATGTTAAGTTGTTCCTTAAGGCTGCTTTCATCTAGCTGCGTGGGGGCTTCATCTATGAGCTGCTCAATGTCCATATACATTAGGAATCATAGATTCCAACCTCGTACGGAAACCTCAAAGAGAAGATCATTTTGGAATGTTGGTGCGCCTTTAAATGCCGCATGTATTCGTGCAGCTGTTCCTTGCTTATCTCGCCGCCGTAGTCGCTTAAGATGGTTTCCAGGTCAGACTTACTTGGAGTATAAAATACTACGAGAGAGCCTATGTTTTCCCTAAAGGGCTTAGAGACACTGGTAAGCTGCTGGGAAAGCAACCAAACGCTGATATTGTCATGCCTACCGCTAAAGGCGAGTTTAACGAGCTCGGAGGTGCGCTTTTTTTACGTCGTCCCCGCAGGCAATGTCATCCAATATGAGGAGCGTCTGTGTATCTTTAGGGAATTGCTTGTGCCAGAACTTCAAATGGCCGGATAACTCGTTAGGATCTAAGATATCTACGAAGAAGTCGTCATCATTCCTGCCTATGCCTTCCCAGGTGCGGTTATTCACGTAGGTGGGGCATAATAGTACTATGTAGTCGAAGCGGTATCTAAAGGGTCCTAATAGCTGCTCCACGATGAACTGGGTCTTTCCGCAGCCGGTGGGTCCTACTATCAGAGCGTTACAAGGAATATGGTTCGGATCCATTATATATACGATGGAGCCAGTGGAAGCAGTAAGAAGGATTGCCACCGACGCAAAGGATAAAAGAGACACCATAGAAATGCAAAGGGAAGAGATAGACCGGTTAAAAGAGCGCGTGCAGGAATTGTACGATGAAATGTGCGGTCTGAAGCGTGCAGAACGGTTTGGCGCGCTTTTGACAATGGCGGGCTGGGCTAAGGAGTCCATTAAGGACTTCATTCGATATCCCCCATAGATATATGGACTGCATTACGTGCGAACTACCTGCTGACTGCATAATCCCCCCCAAAACACCGATACCCAAACCGTGTAAAAAATACACCTGCCGTCACTGTAATAAGGTATTCTCTGAAGAAGACTTCGTTGGACATTGGTGTCCCGCGGATACTAAAGCACAAAGGACTTTAGACGACGCTCGAGAAGAGTAAGAGGTCGCAAAGAAGACCTTACTAAGCCCCAGCAAGAGGAATTAGCATAGGTCTTTCTTTTTTATTGTTATTTTGTTAAATGCTGCAAAGAGGTCTCAAGCAAGGGTCTATTTTTTATTGTTATTTTGTTAAGCTCCCATTTAAAGACGAGGTATCATTCTTTCTCATTGTTGAAACCAGCAAAGAGATAATCATATTAACCATTCTTCGATTTAACAATTTAACAATAAAAAATAGACCTATCCTAAAACCCTCTTACAGGGTTTAACAAAATAACAATAAAAAATAAGGTATATATAATGAAGTGCGTGCAATGTGATAGAGCTTTTAGTAGCAAGCAGCGGCTGCAATACCATCTTTCCAAGAAAGTCTGCCAAAAGACCATCAGCACTGTTTGCGGTGACTGCGGTAAGGAACTGTCCACTGTACAGGCCCTACGATATCACCGCGAGAACAGAGTCTGCCTTAAAGGCCATTGCCACCGATGCGATGAACCCCTCTTCGAAGAAAACTGGCATAAGTACCGCTGCCGACGTTACCACCTCGAAGAAGTCGTCTGTGAAACCCACGGCGATTTAGCAGAGCGATGTTGCCCCCTTGAAACCAGCCGGGCTTTAGTGCTGCGTAAAAAAGAAATAGACCAAGATTTCGTATGCTTTGACGACTACGAAGGAGTAAGATGGGAGAATAGGGAACACTGGGACGGCATCTGCGATAAATGTGGTTGTCAACGCAGCGGTCAACATATTTGGTGTTGCCTGTACGAAGGTCCCAAGCCTTTAGACCATTACCTTGCAATACGAAAAGAATGGTCTAATATATGATGTTACCTTACATCGCAGCGTTCGCAGGAGGAGCCTTGATTACGATATCGATTGATTTCATGTCGGAAAAAATGAGGTCCGACGTAGCAGACCAATACCTAGAAGCCCATGAGGACGACTAATCACACAATGGATTAGCCTCCGCCTTTCTTTCAACGTCGAACTTCCATCGGCCGTTGACTTTACCATAGCTACGTATGTGAGTGTACTCTTCGCCTTGCAGTACGTACCGTACGCAGTCAGGAGCCCATAAACTGTACTCTTGGCTGCCGTCTAAGAGGACTAACCTTAAACGGTTAATGTCCTCGAAGACGACGTAATTTTTTATTTTGTATGAAATGCCTTGTATTAATTCGCGCCAGTAAGTTTGTTCAACTATCATTATATTTATGAAATATCTTCGGTGCGTTTGTAGCGTCTCCTGCGACTTGAAAGCCTTAACGCAGCCAGGACAAGGTATGCGAATGCCGTCGACGTAACGGTCGATTTCCCTGCAGATCAGATCGTAATCGTTGCAAACCATCGTTAAGTATCCATTCATTTCATATTGCGTCAATACCGCTTTTTGTTTGTCGGACAATACGCCGTTACCCTTTGGCGTCTTCAGTTCCAGACAGAACCCCTCGTATTTCTTATGGGAGTTAAGAATTAGGATGTCGGGTTGACCTGCCTGGTAGCCCTTTTGCCAGCACGTTATCCTTTTACTGGTGGTATCTTGCAATTCCCCGAGTCCAGGTGCTAATAACAGCGTAGGGTGAAACCGACGCATGTAATCTACGACTTTCTTGTGCAGGTCGAACTCGTTCTCGATCTTGAAGACTAACTTGTTTTGGACCATCCAGAGAGTACTTTCCTGTCTTCCTTAACGTTGGTAGGACATCCTCGAAGACCCAATCTTGAAATGCCTCTGCTGTCGGTAGCTTGGAGCTAAATATTAACTGATACAAACCAGATTCCGTCACGTACAGGGATTGTGGGTGTGAACCAGAAGGGAGGCGATTCACCTCTATTCTAAATTCGCTAAGCCTCTTCTTATGCTTATCCCGCACGTGGACTTTAATAGCATCTTTGGTGTCTGCGTAACCTAATGCCTTTGCTACCCTCTTTCGCCTTAAAGTACAGCTTGTCGCTTTGCACTAGGCATTGCAGTTTAGTTTCGTTGTTTTCGAATACGCGGAGCATATTATACGTAAGGGATATTTTTATCCTCAGTCATCCTAGTACGCGACGCTTTTAGCTGATTCATTTCCACGCTTAGCTGCGCGTCTGAGACTACGAAGATATATGCGTTGATCTTAGTAGTGTCGCTGGCATGTTTGGTGCGCTTGATCTCCAACGTAATGCCGTCCTGGGTATTTACCAGCCGCAATCCCTGTCCATGTAGGTCTTCGTCGTTCGTCGTGCGCATGTCGATCCACAGCGCATACTTATCCTTAAAGAATTCCTTTGGGCTAATTTGGTCGCCAAACTTACGTGCGACTTCCCGGTACATATCCGCGGGCTTTATCCCTTGTGAGTAAACCTTATTAGGCACTCCGTTGATGCTAACACCTACGTTGGTAATGTTAGGATTAAAGAACACCTCAGAGTCACGCACTCCTGCCGTGTATGTCTTTGCGAACAGCAACATTATCCCTGTAAGGCTGCGCCTGGGAAGGTTAATGCTTTGGTTGATGACCTCTTCGACGTTATTTGTAAAGCTGAACGTCTTGTACATCACGACGTGATCGTAAAGGAATCCTTCCCGGAGCTGTATTCCATACCGGCGCTACGTGCTAAGTCTTCGCTGTATACCGTTTTCATACTGCAGCTCTAAGTTAGTAACGGAGTATGGGTGGACGGCTGAGAACTTACGTCCTTTCCCTGTAGGATGTTCGTAGTGTCTGCTAGGGTTTACTTCGAACTGTAGTTCGCTTAGCTGCCTTGGGTAGTATGCACCGTGGTTCTGATAACTTTCGAAATCTAATGGAACGACATATTTAGTGCCATAAGCCGTCTTTATTTCGTCTTCTCCTGAGGCGCCAGAGGTTGCGCTTCTTACCGTTGCGTATTGGCATCACTGGCGATTCCCTTGCCTCTATCACTTTGGCGCGCGGTCAAATGCAGTCAACATAAGTCTTTGTACGTGGTATACAGATCGTTACCTATTTTAAGTCCAAGAGGGACGTCCCCTGCCGAACTTCACCCGCATCTTTGAGACAATGTTGCGGCCAAGGGTCGTTTGACAACGTGACGCGCGTCCGCAGTGCTTGGTTGTATTGCTAGGTCAAACCTTAGCGCCAGGGTTCCAGGAACTAAGACTAGGTTATCCGTTAGGCGGGGCACGCCTACGTACAGGGTTTCCCCTGGCTTAGCGCTGCTGGGGGTAAAGGTGACACGGTGAAAGGTGCGTTTCTGCTTCAGTCCGCCAACCTGCTTAGGTAATACGTTGGGGTTTAACTTTGAGCTTATCATATATAATGTGAAGTAGAAGGAACGGATTTTGACCCCACCACCGAAGAAGGTCAAGTAGACATTAACGACGAAGAATACGACGCATGGACTAAAGGCGCGGAAACCGACCACCCTAATCTACGATATGGCTCTAGAAAAAACAAGTATGGTAATAGATGGAAAAGCTTCAAGGACGCCTTGATCGCATGTGGCAATCAAAAAAACCACGGCAGCCCCGTCCCTGAGTACTTGGAGCTTCAAAACATAGAGCAGGCTGAGGCAGCCGCGCGGGAAACTGTAGAGTGGGCAACGCAAGAGCTAACGCAGCGCTATTCCCACTTCGATGCTGACGACGTAAGGCTCACAGAACGCGGAAACAAAGTCCTCATAAGCGTCAAGACCTGAGATTTCCTGATAAAGACCGCTGGACCAAAACCGCATCCCCTCTTTGACGAAATGGCGAAGTTAGGGGTGACGTAGCAAGATTAAAAGGCTTCCAGCGTTCCACTATAAGCATGTTAGAAAGATTGGAAAACATAAATGAAAGGGTTTGCGTTAGAAAAACGCGTCGAGGAACTGCAAGAAACGTTGGAAGAAAAGGGAGGCAGAATACATGAGGCAAAACCGACTACTTCTCCGATGCTCAAAAGAGAGAAGTTGATGACAAAGCCCAAAGAATAATAGAAATTAGAGGACAAAGAGACAATGCCCTACGCGATAGAGACGCAAACCCAAAGGCTTTCGACCTCGCCTTACAGGAGCTAGACCTGACAAAAGAGGAAGCTAAAAACTTGCATATCACCATATCCGGCTCTTGGAGGAACGGCGGCAGTTGGTTGCCGAAATTAACACTAAGAGGAGCAAATCCGGCAAAGAGATCATGCCCATCGAAGACCGGAGAGGCAAATATAGGCGCATCAAGAAGTAATCGCGGCCAACCTGTACCGAGTAGAAATGGGAAGCACATCTCAAATGTAATCATAAAAGCCCTTCAGGTACACTACTTGTCGAATTGCGGGGGCAAAAGAAAAACCTGGAAAAGGAGCTTCTGGGGCTTACCAAACAAGGAAAATAAAACAAGAGCCTTTTTGAAGTATAGGTCTCCGACATGGCGTTTGCGGTCGTTATTTTCAGCGTAGTAGGAGTTATCCTATCCGCTGCCGAAAACGGGGGTGGGAGGGTAATTATCTGCTACGTGCGGTCGTAAGAAATTAGGCATGGGCTGACGGAACTTTGGTAAAAAGATGCAGCCCGGTCGTTCCTGGCTGCTGTGTTTCGGTTGTTCCTTGGCACTTAGGGCAGGCGTCGAACTGTTGAAGTCGTGGGCAATACATTTGATCTTGGTTTCGACTCATATTGGAGTGGTACTACCTGAAGAAGATGACAGGTGGTTCAATCTTATCCTTGTGGTATTACTGGGGCTTATCGTCGTCGGGTATCCAGAGGCGTCACCTCGACTGGGAGACAGAAAGTAAGATAGTATTCGCACCGCCCTTGATTACTTTGTATTAGGCGGTAGCACGCTTATAGTAGAAATAGGCTTATGACTCCAAGCTGCTATCGGTATAAATAAAGCTACCCACACCAATGCCTTTTAATTCCTTGCGTGCTAGTTCGACCATCGTTGGACGCATCATCGGGAAATATTTGTAACTTCGCCATACTCACAATTAACCCTCATATGGAACGTGACCGGCGTTAAGTCTTCTATGCTTTTTTTGTTTGGCTCCATCGAACAAGTGAACAGCTCTTCTGTTGATTCAGAAGAGTCCGAATAGGGGAGCAAAGGGACTCATCAATTTTCATCAACGAGTCTAAACCCGACGTTCATAGCGGTAAGATCGGGGCGTGTTAATGCAAATGGTGCAAAATAACTAACGCAGGTCCTCCACTTTAAACCCATAATTCCCCGTGTCGAACCACTCATTGTCCTACGTATTCCCTTGCACACTTAAGTAGTGAAGAACATAGCGCATTCAACTTAATGTGAATTCATCATTACAGGAAACAGGCTTCCTTCGTATTTAGGGTAGGCACAAGGTTATCTTCTAAAGAGTATTACCTCAGGGTGCTTATGTCTCGTGATTATATGTCGTATCTCTTGATCTTCTATGCTATATCACCCAACCTCCCGGTGTCATCTACGCGCATTTGTACAGCTTCCTTCCCATGGCAGTTTAGCAACCAGAATGAAGAGTCAACCGATAGAATTTTTTCGACGCTATTCTTGGGAGCTCTACGGAAAAATGCGTGCCGTCTCTTTGGTTCGTCTTCGCACGCATGGGCTGTAATACTCCATCGTACGTCGCAGACACGAAATCCTACGTTTGCAAAATGACTACTCACCCACTGTCAGAATAACCGGCAGATTTCAATCCTTCTTTCCTGATTAGTTCACAATTCATGGACAGCCCCGTGACATCAACCCCAGATTGCTTGGGTGTTTTTTTCTCGCCTGTGTAAGTCGTATAGACACATCTATCCAGCTACGTATGGGGTTATTCATCGCCATATATAATAGCTCAGACCATACCCCCGC
>NW_028292585.1:13912284-13968492 GCF_029948245.1 Actinia tenebrosa | reverse complement strand
AACCGCCAAACCTCCCAAAACGCAGTAAGACTTTCATAAGGACTGCAATCTCGGCGCCGTGTCAACGTTTATACTTTTAACCGAAGACCGCAATGGTATACGCAGAACGGGCACGGGTCGTCGTCGTAACGTTGACGTCTACAGGATTGTACCATCAGGGTTCGATCCGAAGAAGACGGGGAGTTTGGACTTTATTATCTTTCTACTTCATCTGGATAACCAAGGCTTTATTATTTGATCGAATGAGGCTTTATTTTATTATTTATGGCCGAATTGGTGTCGCTTGTTCTAGGGGTCGTATTTACTGGAGTCAAAGATTCAACCGCTCAGCTTACTCAGAATCACAACCTGTAAAACTCCATGTCTTTTAACATTTTTACAACACTTAACGAAAAAAATTACAGTGTAAGTTTTTTCTGTTTAAGATAGGAAACGCTGATAGTTTGGTCTGAAGTGAGAGAATTGCGATCTTTCTTTAAGGTTTCAAGAGACGCTGGTTGTGATTAAGTCTGGCGAAAATTTGCCAGTAAACTACGTTTACGAGTATTTCGTATTTTTTTTTCATCAAAGAAAGTGAAGAAAATACTTGGTTTATACGATTAGTTGACTAGTTGTACTAGTAATAAACCTAAATATTTCGGTTTTCCTTGGTGCATTTTAGAGCGAAAAATACATTGCTCGAGAAAAGTGTACACCATGACATTGTCAGATCAAATACGCTGTTGAAAAAGCTGTTTTATTTACTCGACTTTTGTATTGTTTTATCCGTTTAGGTCCAAGGAAAAGACCCTTCTGTTACTATTACACAAGAATTACCCGAAGATGACGATTCTGAGGATAGATTTGAAGAAGTTATGGACTCCTCTGGTCCCGTCGAACTTCCTCCTTGCGAGTTGAACAAGTTGGAAGAGATATCGGAGTTTTTGAGTGGAGTTCCTCCGCCACAATTGAGAGAAAAAATCGCACTAGCCATCGAACAAGAGAATTATATCAGAAATTACTGGAGTTATTCCACATGTGTGAGGATCTAGAGAACATGGAAGGGCTTCATACCTCTTTGATATCTTTAAATCGCTGTTTTTTAATGAATAAACCTCGCTTTTGGAAACTATGTTGTCGGACGAAAAACTTGTTCGACGTTATTGGATGTCTAGAGTACGATCGAAATTCTTCTGAGCCGAGAAGACATAGACATTTTTTACAAGAAGAAGCTCATTTTACAGAAATCATTCCTATATCGAACCCGGAGTTGATCGCCAAAATAAAACAAACTTACAGAGTACAGTATATTTACGATGTGATTCTACCTCCACCGACTGTCTTCGAGGAAAACCAGTTGGCCTCTCTCGTATCCTTTGCGTTTTTTAACAAAATTGAGATTGTTTCACATATACAGGTACGTAAAAAATACCAATGTCTCTTATTCTATAAGAATTAATATCTCATAGTACATTGATAAACCCCGAACGTATTCATAAATGGATCTCTTGGTAAACGGAAATGGTATTTGGGTCCGTTTTTCAAGGAAAAGTTACTCAATGTACAATGCAATGCTCTTTTCTATCTCCTCATTATTGAAATGCTGATCTCCGAACTCGAAATAATACCCTTTAATACTGTCTTTGGATCGGTATATATAGCCTTTAACCCATAGTAAAAATATAGACTGGAGTATTTTGCATCGAAATTGTTTGTAAACTGGGCAGGTGCACTATCCATACTTAAGAGAAAACACTGTTATCTTTTGTTTAGATGTGTCATTTTTACATCATTTCCAGAAGAAAATCAATTATTGTTTTCCACTGCTGCAAATAAAATGCCATATTTCAAATTTTTTTTTAATAATTTGTCACCTTCGATAAAGAATAAAGAAACCCATCCATTTTTAATTTCATTTTAAATGTTGTTTACTACAATCTGCTTTCATTATTGATAGTACTCAGAATTATTTTAATAGTCGAATGAATATTTTTTTAATGAATGAAGAAGGATTTGATTAAATACCTTTATATTAAGAAAAACGTTGTTTGACTTTTAGCTCAGAACTGAAATTTAAGTTACTAAGAAAAGGATAAAATGGATGAAAAACAAATTGCAAAATATGAAAGAGAAAGAAAAATAAAATATAACAGCAAAAACTGAAGCAGTGTTAATTGTGATATTAGAAATTTAAGATAAAACAGATCATGATTGATACGTGTGTTAGTTAAAGTGTTGCTTAAGATAGAAATATATCAGTTTGAGTTACTTTATAAAAGAGTCAAAATGCAGAATGTAATTTTACGTTATCCTATTAATAATTTAAACAAAATTTTTCAGTGGTATCGATCCTAATTTGATCATGAGAGTTTGCAAATCAGAACTAGTGTTGTACAGTACACAGAAATGGCTTTATTATAAACTAGTCCATGGATATTTTAGGAAACATCATGTTCTGCTTGTTTGATTTTTGATGACTGTATTTGAAAAGTGTTTGTTACAGTAATATAATGAATAAGAAGTAGATAATTTAATACATGGGTAATTTATTCATTCATGTAGAATAGGTATGAACATGTCTTGTTTGTTGTTCCATTGTAAAGAATGTTAAAGAATTGTGATGACTTTTCAGGAAAAAAATATGCTCACACCGAAGTTTTTCCTTTCTCACATCATTTTATGGGATCCATAACGTGCATCAACTTAATTTTTGCACTTGTTATATTTGCTTACTTATTTACATTGCCGTGTGGGCTGCAAATGACATGATCGGCAGCAGCAGTATTGGGTTTATTTAGAGTGTTTTTTTTTTTATTTTGGTTTTATAGAAAATATTTTCTTTTTTTGAATATCAACATCATACACCCACTCATCCTACACTACTCTTGTTGCCATGGAAGTACTCTTTAATATCATACGGTCCTTTATCATTAGATTTACCATTAATTGATCTGTTTATACTTTATTGAGCATTGCTCAGAACTTCATTCCAGGTATTCATTAGCAACTATATATCTCACTATATGAATTATTTGTAGGAAGATGAAAAGTTTATGTCCGAGCTTTTTACACAGTTAACAGATGAAGATACAGCAGAAGAACGAAGGAAGAATTTGGTTAGTTCATTTACTATCATACCTCATCAAGTATTATGCTGTCATTAATTTTCTTAGATTATTCCTAGACTGTTAGATGTTTTAGAAAATATTTTATATGTTGAAATTACGATTTCCTTTTATGTAGGTGTCATTCTTGAAGGAACTTGTCAATTTCTCTGCACAGTTACAGCTTCAGCAAAAAGATGAGTTTTTCAAGGTGTGTATTCTTACTTTACATTATAACATGAATCATGTTTCATATAGAGCGTTTTCACATGACGTCAACCCGGCCATTATGGGGTACCAAAACAATACATTTTCTATCCTCCCGGAATTGAACTCTATTTTTATGCAAATACTGTGCAGAAAGTTTCTATTGTTTATGGCTGCCTTCTGTGAGTGAAAACGCTCTATGAAAAGGATACAGTATATTTCCAATGCTCAATGCAGATCAGTTGTCTTTCTTGTTGTAACTCATATATTTCACTCATCTATTTATTGGTGATTTCTTTCTGCAGTGTCTTTCTCATCATGGACTTCTCTCGGCACTGGAAATGTTGCTAGTAAGTTGATAATATAGAGTGATACAATATTGGATGAGGTAGAGCATGATATATATTGAATTATCAAGATCAAGGACGTGTTATCTGCCAAAGCCATAAGCTGAGGTGGGTAAAACAGCCTTGTTCTTAATTATTTACAATATCATGCAAAAACCGTATTCAATAATATTGTTTTGTTAGTATATGTAATAGGACTCCATGCCGTCCAATTAAGAAATAATTGGACGAGGAAAATTACGAGGACTTCCAAAATTGGGTGAAGCAGTAGGCCGAGTCCAATTTGGCAGTCAGAGGAATTTTTCGAGTCTAATTATTTCTTGATTGGGGAGCTTAAATCCCATTACCTATTAATTATATAGCTGCCTAATTAATCCCATATCAACAAGACCTGTCCAATTAAGAAAATAATTGGACAGTTACCTATATGGGATTAATGAGAAGCTGTAAAATTATAAATTTTATGAACTAAGAAAAAATTATATTTAATTCTGCTTTCAATAGCAAATAGCAAACAAAAATCTCAGTTGTAACCTTGAGTAAACAAGTATTATAATCAAGTTTAAAAAAAACTTTATTTCTTGTTTTAGAATAATGACAATGAAAGCACAAAGCTAACAGCAGTAGATATCATCAGCCAGCTGGTTGACATCACTCCTTATCTTGTGAGGGAGTTTATTATGCAAGAAGGAAAGTCACCAGAAGAGGTACACATAATCATATAGGAACACCCATCCAAATAAGTTATTTAGATTTCCATACCTCTTCCAGAGGAGGAAAGCAATTTCCAATAGGTAGGAAGTAGAAAATATCCATACCCTGCCAATGGAGGGGATTGGATTAGCAGGGATTGGTGTGGATCTGAGGAGGATATATTTTTAGTTTCAGAAAATGTCCTTTTCCCCCCATTAAGGGTGGCTGTAATGTTCATTTCATGGGTAGGATCTCAAGAGGTGTATTTTTGAAGATCTGGAAAACATACATCCTTCCATGAAAGGATATACAGCCATGTTTTGATCTTGCTATTTATATTTACTTTCTTATTATTGATCACAGCTTACAAACCTTTTCTCCTTTCTTTCCAGGACATGTTGATAAACCAGATTATAGACTACATGATTTGTGATGGAGACACTGGTATGCATCAATTTGTTTATTTTATTTTTGGAGACAGAGATAAGTCATCTTGCTATGCGGCTACTAAAACCAGGACCACTTAGACGGAGGGAACCAATCAGAATAGAATGATATTAATGAATTCAAATTTTGAGCAGTGGAACAAATCAGAAACCAGCAAAATACCATAGTCTCACAATATATCATCCCATTACCATGAGAAAATGACAATGGTTATATATCTAGTTGTTTACACCATCGTTACATCAGGGTCAAATTGATATTCTTGTACAGTCCAGGATTCTGATTGGCTTGCCTACCCAAAGTTCCAATGCATTGTTTTCATCATACATTTTGATTGGTCCTCACTATCTAGCTTGTATAACTGGCCCGAGTTTCAGTAATCAAAGTTGTACTATGTAAAGGCTATTGTTCTTATTAGATACATGTAATAAGTTGTTGTGTTGCTTGTTTTAGGGAATGCATTCCAGCTTGCACAGCTGGTTAGATCATTGTTGGATCCAGAAAATATGGCCCTGGGACCAAATGTAAGTGTAGCTACAGCTATAGAAGGGTTAACGCTGCATTATTATATTGATGTATACTATCTCTGGCTACTAACTCAGTGGGGGGGGGGGGGGGTTGGTTTGTGTTACCACCGTTTGCAAATAAATCTTTCAGTTGAATCATCACAAATCATATAGAACTAAAATGCTTCTTGGTTCTAATTGTTGACAGAAAATGGAGAAGACAGAGTTTCTTAGTTTCTTCTACAAGCACTCCATGCATGTGCTGACAGCACCCCTCTTTGCTGCCACTTCAGACTTCAAGTATCATAAAGGTTACTACAATGTTTCCTACAACTTTTTTACTATTGATGTTACTGATCTGGGTTTTCATGCCAGAAAAATATACCTCCAAATGTTTACCAATCTGCTGACAAACATTAACCTTTTAGTCTGCATTCCTTTCTTTGCGTTGTGGCATTCTTTTGATACTTTTTTAAGGCTTGATCAAGGCATGTTTTTCTGGCGTGAAAACCCATGACATTCGTAGTATATATAATGATTAATCCAAGGTGCGTTCTTTCATTCAAAGTGGGAGGGGGGGTGGGGATTCAGTGTCAAAAAGAAGTCCCAAAATCCTAATAAATTTATAAGCTCTCTCTAAATCTCTCAGAAACCCTACATGTAAGTTAACTTGGTAAAATAAGTATTCTCTCAAACTACACAGTTTCATATTGTCACAATTGTTTTTTCCAAAACTGTAGAGAATGGTTGGATCATGATGTCATGATAACTGTTAATAGATCTGAATAATTTCTGCTCTTGGTCTCGTTCAATTTATTTATAATTTATATATGATTTTTTTTACTAACATCCTTTGTGTTTTGTCATTGTAGATGACTATGTCTCTTCAGTCACGTTAAGTCATATCCTTGAACTCTTAACCTTCTGTACTGAACACCATACATTTCATATCAAGAACTATATCATTGGTAAAGACCTGCTGAGACGTGCTCTTATTACCATGAGATCCAAACACAAGTTTTTAGTTTTAAGTAAGTACATTATACTTGATATTATTGGAATTTGATAGGGATGGGAGGGATACAATAAAATTATTCATCTATTTCACACTAGCCATCACGTGGTATAAATTGTATTGAATTGTGTTACATTTACCAAAAGTTTGCATATTGTTCTCAGATTTCGGTACAAATGAACTGACCTTTAGACAAATTTTTTGTTTAGTTAGCTCCCTAGGCAAATTATCATAATTTTTTAACTTGATTGAAGCTTTTTATACTGCTATTTAGAGTAACAGATAAACCAAGTAAATAATTAGTTCAAAAGTCAAAACATTTGTATGGAAATCCCAATGAACTTTAATGAACTACTAATAATTATGATTACCAAATCCTAGATCTACTACTGATATTCTTATCTTAAACTGCCACTTAATTTAGAATCACTTAAGATATAATCGATGAATAGATAGGACTACTTTTTGCCATACTCTTAGCCTTTAAATTAGCAACTATTATTTAAGTATAATTGGTAAATCTTCACTCAATTTTTTCACTTAGAGTTTATCATTATTTGTATTTTGTTGTTGTTATTATAATTCAAATTTTTGTTAGGGTGCACTTAATTTGGAGCCAAGCTCTGTTGTGCTTACCCCTTCCATGATAGCTTAGGAACTTAGATAATTGTTATGTATAAAGTTATGTAAATAAATTAATGTTGAAGTTCATAGGATGTAGAAAACTACAGTAATGTAATGCTAATAGATTATCCATTATGTCTTGTAGATGCACTGCGTTTTTGTAGAAAGATAGTGGGTCTTAAAGACGAATTTTACAACCGTTACATTGTCAAAGGGAAGCTGTTAGATGCTGTGATCGCTGCTTTTAAGGAAAATGGCAATAGATATAACCTGTTGAACTCTGCCATTGTAGAGTTGTTTGAGTTTATTAGAGTGGTAAGCAGCCTATGAAATTAATAATTGTATATGTATATTATGAATTAATGAATGAATGGATGAACAAATTAACAAATGAATGACTAATAGACTGACACCTTGATTGACTGACACATCAACTGATGGGCTGACTGACACTGATTGACAGACACATCAACTGATGGACTGACTGACACATTGATTGACAGACACATCAACTGATGGACTGACTGACACATTGATTGACAGACACATCAACTGATGGACTGACTGACAATGATTGACAGACTTATTGATGGACTGACACATCCATTGTTGGACTGGCTGATTTATTGACATTGATTTATTGACTGACTGACACATTGATTGACAGACACATCAACTGATAGACTGACTGACACATTGATTGACAGACAAATCAACTGATGGACTGACTGACACATTGATTGACAGACACATCAACTGATGGACTGACTGGCACATTGATTGACAGACACATCAACTGATGGAATGACTGACACATTGATTGACAGACACATCAACTGATGGACTGACTGACATTGATTGACAGACACATCAACTGATGGACTGACTGACACTGATTGACAGACACATCAACTAATGGACTGACTGACACATTGATTGACAGACACATCAACTGATGGACTGACTGACAATGATTGACAGACATGACTGACTGACACATTGATTGACTGATAAACTGAAAGAATGACATATTGATTAATTGATTGCCTGGCTAATTGACAATCTGACTGACTGACTGTTCTCTCTTGCAGGAGGACATCAAGTCTTTGTGTACATACGTATGTGAGGAATATTACCAGTTCTTTAAGGATGTAGACTATGTAAGCACATTCAAAGGACTTCTCTTGAGAATGGAGCAGGAGAAAGACAGGAAACAAAACAATAAAATAGACAGGTATGATAAACGTCTAAACATGCAATGGTTCTATCAGGGCTTTCAGAATGTTTTGAAGTAGGTGGTCAGAAGTCTGAAGTAGCTCGCTGGAATCTGATACAAGGAAAAGAAGACATTTCATAGAAAGGATAAAGTAGCAAGGAATCAATTGCCAGAGCTCCAGTGGCTGCCAGCTTATTCTGAAAGCCCTGTCTTTAATCAGGACTTCTCATCTGCTTGTTTTAAATGTTGTAACAGGAAATGTTTTTATTGATTTAGCAGCTATACGAGACGGCAGTGGCTACTCAGGTAGTTGTGTACTTTATGATCAGGAAGCATGTCATTGGTCATCCATCGACCAGACTGCCTGTTACTCAAACATCAGCCAACAATCACTACTTGTAGAATGGTCATAAATTACACAATTACCCCTACTTTGGCTCATAATTCAAATATCTCAAATGTGATGCGTTAATAATCGTACTTATGTCGTATAAACATGCTCTTCAACTCTCCCACCAATCATTATGTTCTTGCTTTGAACATCTTGTTCAGTCCACCACTTGTACCTACTCATACACCCAGGCCCTTAATTCCCAATTAAAGCACATTTCTTCGATTTATTCAGAGATGACCAACTAACCGTTCTGGATGACAGTTCCATTGTCAGGGGTCCCAATCATGGAATTATTCATGTTAATAGTCGGTTTCGACGTGATGCACGCGCTATGGAAGAAGACGAGGAGACATGGTTTGATCAAGGTGAAGAAGAAAACGGAGATGATATAGGTTTACACCAAGATGACTTACTTGATGGCGATGACCAAGAATTTAAACCAAGGAAAGCATTCAACTCTAATAAAGCCAACCGACTAGCAAGAGACATGCAACCAGTGGTCAACAACAAAACAGTGAGTACATTATTTCTGTTACCTAGCAACAGTGAGTATATTACTCTTGTTACCTAGTAACAGTGAGTATATTACTCTTGTTACCTAGCAACAGTGAGTACATTACTCTTGTTACCTAGCAACAGTGAGTATATTACTTATGTTACCTAGGTACAGTGAGTATGTTATTCTTGTTACCTAGCAACAGTGAATACATTACTTATATTACCTAGGCACAGTGAGTACATTACTCTTGTTACCTAGCAACAGTGAGTACATTACTCTTGTTACCTAGCAACAGTGAGTACATTACTCTTGTTACCTAGCAACAATGAGTTTATTACTTATGGTACCTAGCAACAGTGAGTATATTACTCTTGTTACCTAGTAACAGTGAGTATATTACTCTTGTTACCTAGCAACAGTGAGTACATTACTCTTGTTACCTAGCAACAGTGAGTACATTACTCTTGTTACCTAGCAACAGTGAGTATATTACTTATGTTACCTAGCAACAGTGAGTATGTTACTCTTGTTACCTAGCAACAGTGAGTACATTACTTATGTTACCTAGGCACAGCGAGTATGTTACTCTTGTTACCTAGCAACAGTGAGTACATTACTTATATTTCCTAGCAACAGTCAGTACATTACTTCTGTTACCTAGCAACAGTGAGTACATTACTTCTGGTACCTAGCAACTGTTAGTACTTTACTCTTGTTACCTAGCAACAGTGAGTACATTACTTATGTTACCTAGGCACAGCGAGTATGTTACTCTTGTTACCTAGCAACAGTGAGTACATTACTTATATTTCCTAGCAACAGTCAGTACATTACTTCTGTTACCTAGCAACAGTGAGTACATTACTTCTGGTACCTAGCAACTGTTAGTACTTTACTCTTGTTACCTAGCAACAGTCAGTAAATTACTTCTGTTACCTAGCAACAGTCAGTACATTACTTCTGTTACCTTTCCGTGGTTCAAGCCAGTTAAGTTTGATGTGTTGTGCTATGCTATGGTCAGGGTTTTTTTGCCTCTGTTAATATCCGCAATTCTAAATTATGATTCGATCTCTGAATTAGAATTAGTATAGGAAATTGAACGATCTCGAGTACAATTTGGAAATTAATAGACACAAGTAATGTTTTTTTGAAAGTTCTTGTAATTGCACGAGCCTTTAGGCGAGTGCAATTAAAGAACTTTCAAAACATTACGAGTGTCTATTAATTCCAAATTGTACGAGAAGATCGTGCGATTTTTTGTTTATAGTTCACTCAACAAAATTTCAGTAAAAAAAAGCGAAGTGACGCCGTTCATCTTAGTCTATTTGGCGACTGTTTTTCAGTCCATCGCGCAACTGAAATGCATAAAAAAAGATCAGTTCTTACGGCTTTAAAATTTTATTTATATGTTTTTTAAGTACAAAATGATAGAAAATAATTGTTTTGACATTGTTTTGGCCGTGTTGCTATAGCGACTTAATTCGGTACTCCTACGGAGTACAATTAACGCTATAATTGTACTCCTCTCGACCAATCAGAGTCGAGTAATTTTGTTGAGTGTACTATAAGTAAGATAATTCTTTGCTGTCAATACGTCTTTAGTCTCTTAGAAAATTCTATTAATATAGATGTTGAACTCCAAACACATTTTTACTTTTGATATTGCTTCTTCAAAATGACTGTTGTTTTTCTAGCATTTGCAACCTGGAAATATTTTTTAATGAAAACTTTTGGAGCAAAAGTTTTGATTAATTATACATCTGATTGCTATAATGTTTGTTGATTAGCCGCTAATGGGTCTAGTGGATTACCCAGACGATGACGAGGAAGATGATGACGATGACACCTCATCTCCAGCCAAGAGAATGCGTCTAAACACTACCTAACAGTACTGTAGCTATGTATATTATGATCAAACATACTAGACTGCTGTTGCATGCCAAGATATGGAGGCGATGAAGACGTTAGTGGAACATCAGTTATTCCAGGGGTGTATGTAGTGCCCCTAGAAAAGAGTCACACAAGCATTCAAGACAACAGCGACAACACTTAACAAACAATCTTCAGCCGGAGAATACCCTGAAGAGTGAATTAAACTAATACTTGTAGTTAAGCCATAGATTCACACCAGAAATACTCAACAAAAAAAAGTTATTAAAAGTGTGACTAAATATCTGTATAATGTAAAACAAACTGCTCAAAATCCGATTAATTTTTAATCAACTTTAAAACAGCTTATGCTGGGTTTTTAAAAGCTTTATAATTTTTTTTTCCACCGGGCAAGTGATTAAGATATTTTCGTGATATGATTGTCCATTCAGCATCGTGCATACATCAGAACAGCCAAGAAATTTTGTCGTTCATTAATAGCCTGCATCTGATGCCATCTAAACCCACTCGTTCGTGGTGCCTACGTATTTGCATCCTCTAGTCCTTCTCATACCTTTACCAAATGAAGCCTGTCTCGGAATGATTGAAAACCTGAAGTCTTTCGCATCAACAGAAATGTTACACTATAATCATCGACCAAACAAAAGCTACAGTTTGCATGTGGCATTTGTTGGCATTACTCGCCTTCTGCAGAGGGAAATCTGTCCTGCGCATGTTACATTAGCCCCTTTTCTCATTCGGTAAATACCGCTGTGTTTTATGATTACAGACTCATCTCCGCAGGCTTGGCCTCGCTTAAGAGCAAATAATTTGCAAAAGTCAACTGTAATGTAAAGAATGTGTAATTTGAACAATACCCTTTTTTGAAAATCCCACCAACTTTTAATGGTATCTGTGAATAGCTGACCTATAAACGAGGCTAAGCCTGTGCAAATGAGTCTGAGGTCTTCAAAAACGGCGGTATGCAGCGAATGCGAAACGTGCGTATTCTCATGTTTCAGGAACGCTTTTCGAAGCTAGCGTGCAGACTGACTGTTTCACTTCCATGTCTGTCTTAATCGAAGTTAAATGTCGGGCTGCGCGCAGCTACCTTTTGTATGTTGGTTGAATTGAACTATATACTTTTCTTTGATTTTTACTTAATATATATGTATATATATTTTTTTATGTTGACTAACATGCAATTCACTGACTTTAAAGAGAAAATTTAGATAGATTTTTTATTTCGTTAGTTAGCTCTCTTAACAGCAGTAAGAAAAGCTTCAATCAAGCTAGAAAAATGATATTTTACTTGTATTTAGAGAACTAACTAAACAAACCAAGTAAATAGTTCATTTAAAAGTCAGTACATTTGTACGGAAATCCGAGAACAATGTCCGAACTTCTTGGTGACCGTAACACAATCCAACACAATTTATACCACGTGACAGCTAGCGCCGAAAAGGTGAATTGAAGCTATCTTTCAATTTGATTGTCTGTTTAACTTACACTCCGGAAAGTTACATACTTCATTACAAATATTACACTAAGTTTTCTGCTAAAATGCGAGCTCAAAACATTTGAAATCCTTTTTTCAATCGTAAATTTGTTCAGAGAAATCTCGAGTTTAATCATTGATGTGACATGCGCAGTACGCTTTTCCTCTGATATCCTCAGAGTTCCATCTTGTGCACCAAACCCCTATGATAAACCCTTGGGGGAGGGGTAGAGTAAATCGACTTACTGGCCTCCTCACAGTTTCATTTTGTGCACCAAACCCCTATGATAAACCCTTGGGGGGAGGGGGAGGGTACATCGATGGATTTCTGGGTGCAAAACGGTTGTGTTACTATAGCAGAACCCAAGATAATCGTAGAATAGATGGGTTGTAAATTATTGTTTTAGACAGTTTAAAAAACCAAATTCTTATCGATGTAACACAGTATACGTTTAATGCGGGGGAAATCTAAAGTTGAATGATTGTAAGATTTTTTTTTATTTATTTGTGATGTTTCGACATTTTATGGCTATTTCTTGAACTCTGTGAATAAAAATTTAATACTAACCTGGTGATTTACAAGAATTGTTTTGCGCGCGAGGTAAATCTGTTAAAGTTAGTGACGTGAGTCAATTCAAAAAATGTCGTCGACCAACTCAAGCCTACGCGACTGGACCGAAAGGAACTCTGGGTATTAATCATTGAAGCCGAGTTGACTCCATAATTTTATCTGACTAGTTATGCCTTGTTTACCTTCGTAGGCAAGCGGGAAGTGTTGAAGGAGACGTTTTTTTAATGCCTTCATATCTTCGAAATTGTGAACTGAATCAGGTGACTACTTTATTTTTCTTTCCCTAAATCCAAAGACATGCATTTGATGGATTGTTCCTCGCCATTATTATCTTAATACTAGCGGGACAATTAATTCAGAACGAATATTTAACCGCTTCAGTGGTTTTTACCCATATTCCTTTCGGTCCAGTCGAGTAGGCTTGAGCCGGTCGACGACAACGTTTTTTGAATAGCGCAGCGCACTGATTCTAAAAATAGCTTAAAGATTCGGACAAACACTGTATTCTCTTTAACTGCTACGAGGATTATACGAACCGATTTTATTATTTTTACTTAAGGTGGCTGGACCCCCTCACGCTTGACCGCTACCTTCCACGTTTGGAACGCTGGTGCATAAACGTGTCTTATCCTATTGCAAATCTTTTTTGCACATAAGTCACATAAAGATTGAATTAATGTTTGATGTAATTTTTAGTGAGATCGGACGTCATAACACGTGATTATGATGAAATATTTGTTTTCGATTAGAAAATAATTTTAGCCTTGCAGAGCGTTCAACACTAAAATGCTTCGTACCACATAATTATATACTAAATGCCTCCATTTGTAGGGATTTTTAAAAAAAGCTATCTAGCTAATTATGAGATATTTGAGATTATTTAAGTATAGTGCATATTCTACTTCAAAACTTAACAATGGATTTCATACGGCCGAAATTAATATTTCAGAGCTATATATTCACAAAAGTCATTGCTCATTTAGTTTTACTCTGTATCTAGTTTAAAAAGGAACATTTTGAAGGTAATCGACTTATGCGATTTTGTGAAAACGTATAGTGCAGAAGACGGGGTAAACATTTGATGCGCACTTTTCATCGCAGCTTTCTAGTCAATCTTACTACATCTCCCATTATTCTAAAATTCGCTGATCATTTCTCTCAAAACTACGTCATGATACAAATTAGAACTTAAACTAATATTACACAAAATTGCAAGACTATTGAACTCGTTTAAAGCGATCTAAAGCGAACGAGAAATACAGAAAACATTGATCGTTTCCCAACGATCTGATGCTCTGGGAATTCTATTGTTTGCTAATGATCATAACATCAAATTCTTTCGCACCATGCACGGTCTAATCTCGCTTGGCCGCTTTCCGATTAACTCCCGAAGCATAGTAATACATAGTTTTTTTTTATTCAAACGTGGGACGTTTGTCACAACTGTGTATTACCATACTTCGGGAGTAAATCGGAAAGCGGCCAAGCGAGATCAGACCGTGCATGGTGCGAAAGAATTTGATGTTATGATCATTAGCAAACAATAGAATTTCCATAGCATCAAATCGTTGGGAAAAGATCAATGTTTTCTGTATTTCTCGTTCGCTTTAGATCGCTTTAAACGAGTTCAATAGTCTTGCAATTTTGTGTAATATTAGTTTAAGTTCTAATTTGTATCATGACGTAGTTTTGAGAGAAATGATCAGCGAATTTTAGAATAATGGGAGATGTAGTAAGATTGACTAGAAAGCTGCGATGAAAAGTGCGCATCAAATGTTTACCCCGTCTTCTGCACTATACGTTTTCACAAAATCGCATAAGTCGATTACCTTCAAAATGTTCCTTTTTAAACTAGATACAGAGTAAAACTAAATGAGCAATGACTTTTGTGAATATATAGCTCTGAAATATTAATTTCGGCCGTATGAAATCCATTGTTAAGTTTTGAAGTAGAATATGCACTATACTTAAATAATCTCAAATATCTCATAATTAGCTAGATAGATATTTTTTTAAATCCCTACAAATGGAGGCATTTAGTATATAATTATGTGGTACGAAGCATTTTAGTGTTGAACGCTCTGCAAGGCTAAAATTATTTTCTAATCGAAAACAAATATTTCATCATAATCACGTGTTATGACGTCCGATCTCACTAAAAATTACATCAAACATTAATTCAATCTTTATGTGACTTATGTGCAAAAAAGATTTGCAATCGGATAAGACACGTTTATGCACAAGCGTTCCAAACGTGGAAGGTAGCGGTCAAGCGTGAGGGGGTCCAGCCACCTTAAAGTTACAATAATAACCCATGTAAACTAAGATCAACTGCGATCGGCTGTGAAAATTATCTGCTGAAAGTAAACTTGTAAGTTTGTTTGTCCGAATTTCGCCTTTGTCTTCGTTTTTATTACGTCACGACTGCGCTGCGCTATTGACTGTACAAAGGGGATCCGCATGGATCATCCCTGGTGCACCTGGAGCTAAAATCGTATTGTTCAATAATGCGCACAGAAAACAATACCTTTTGCAATGAAAGCCTACCTTAAAAAATGGTCGGGGTTGTGAGGGAAGAATCTTTAATGTAACCTCGAAGTGTACTGGGATTTAAACGACTAACAATGGAAGCTCATTTCCATTTTCATTTCATTTTAATATCTAGCCTGCGTCACATCCGGAGAAAATTCCGGATGTGACGCAGGCTATTTAATATCTAGCCGCCCCTGAAACTTGTTGCATGCAACAATTCTGAAGTTGAGTCGCGCTCTACTCTTGCAACATTGCGAGCAACAAATTCATCGTGTAAACATGGCTGCAACATTGCTTGCAACATTTTGGAATTTCTAGCCAATCAGCTTGCACCAAATTTACAACTGCTGACCAAATATCTTAGCATAGCATGCTGACACAAGCGAAGTTGCGTGAATTTGTTGCAAATTTGTTACTTGCAATGTTGCGTGCAATGTAGCACCGTGTGTCAGCACCTTTATACTTTTATTTGCTGTAATAAAACCTTGAGAATCTGAAAACTGTCGAACTCTAGTGGAGAGTATGCTGACTTAAAGTGGAAAGAGTAATAAATAGTTGGGGTTTTTTTTAATTCAAACGTGGGACGTTTGTCTTGCGTGATTATTTAAAAAATGTCAATCAATCAATCTTTTGGATCAGCTCAGATTGCGATTGCTGTGTCTATTCGTTGCATAAGATTCCGACGCTTGTGTGAATCAAGCTTAACATGGAAAAATTATAGTGTTCCCCAACTTTGAGAGTGATGACTATTAGTTTGGCGAATCACGTGGATGTGTTGAATAGAGCAAGCGAATAAGAAAGAGACTTTCTCGGCTGAAAGTTGTGCTTCAGATCCAACGAGAAAGAAGCAGGAATCCCAACATCCAAGGTTCTGAAAAGCATTTCTTGGAACCTGATGTTGTCGGTTGGGCCGTTGTACCTAGAAAGGGGTTAAAAGTGTAGACGTACCTCTATTATCACTGCAGTGTTAAGGTCATATATGTTTAATTGTTTAACACATCATAATTCAAACAAGAGAACCTAGCTAGAGATATATAACATAGTTAATACAGGCAAAACAAATCGTGCACATACCTCGAAGAAGCGTATGTTGGGCCGTTGTACCTAGAAAGGGGTTAAAAGTGTAGACGTACCTCTATTATCACTGCAGTGTTAAGGTCATATATGTTTAATTGTTTAACACATCATAATTCAAACAAGAGAACCTAGCTAGAGCTATATAACATAGTTGATACAGGCAAAACAAATCGTGCACATACCTCGAAGAAGCGTATGTTGGGCCGTTGTACCTAGAACAAAAAAGTGTACATTGTAGAAGGTACATTTGTAATAGACTTGCCTATTTGTAATAAACTGTGAATTTTGGACTCATTTGTAATAAACTTAAACATTTGTAATAAATATTGGAACAAAAGTGTATTTTTACAAATTTATTCATAGATATGGGATTAATATAATCCTTTTGTTCTAAAATAACCTGTCAATCAAAATTAAAGTATGATGTCATATGAGTCACGTGTTCATTGCTGCTAAAGTAATTTATCATACTTAGTGAAATAATATGCATTTAGCTTTGGACAATTAATAAAATGAAATATCAAAACAATTTTAAAACGGTGATAGACAGCGTTTGGGGTTATTTCGATAAGAATATATACAGTCCAGTTTGAGAAGATTTTTTTCAATTCTATTCAAGACACGGAGTTGTCTGCATAGCTAGACATTTGTCTAGACAACCACTAATGGCCTTGCGCACGGTGCTGGTGCATCGCAATAAGGCTATGAGTTTTGAGTAATCAATAATTACGATTTTTCAATTTTCTATATTGATTGTATTATAGCTGTTTTCACAGTAATGTGATTCCTTTATTCATATTTGAGTCCTGATTATTTCTACGTAAACTATCAAACAATATACTGAAAGTACTTTTGCATTACATTAAAATTAACGATATTAATTTGAAATAAAAAAATCGTTATTCATTAAACGTGTATAGCATGGTAAAGTTACTTTACATTTGTGACAAAAAAATTATTCACTGATATCGAGCTTTCGATCGACTATGCAAAATCAAGTTGCCAATGGCAACCTAGCTCGTGGAAAATTCAAATATAAAAAAGTCACGTGACTAATGACGTCATGTCACATGAGAGCCAGAAATGTAAACAAAATCAAAAACAAAGTAGGATGATGTAATCTTGCATGATTGCCTATGCAATTCCACGAATTAAAAATGACCACTAAGAAGCAACAAAGAAAGTCCTTGTAAACCTTTTGTTTACATAGATTTTTTAATAAGTGTGACAAATTACTTTAGCAGCAATGAACACGTGACTCATATGACATCATACTTTAATTTTGATTGACAGGTTATTTTAGAACAAAAGGATTGATTATATTAATCCCATACCTATGAATAAATTTGTAAAAATACACTTTTGTTCCAATATTTATTACAAATGCAAGTTTATTACAAATGTGCAAGTCTATTACAAATGTGCCTTCTACAACATTAGTACATGTACTTCTATTATAACTGCAGTGTGGTATGTCCATATGTGTTCATAATTATTATTAACACATAATCAGATTCACAAAAAGAGAACCTACCTATAAAAGTGCAGTTAATACAGGCAACATAGTCGTGCACACACCAGCAAAAAGGCTGAAATCCATCGGGTTGGTTCCAAATTCTCGTTCAGTGACACAGTGCAGCAACAAGAAGACAGAGTGCAAAAATCGGTGAGTTGACTACGATAATTAAAATACATGTTCTTCATGATTTACCCATTCTACATACACCCCTTTGCATAATACTTGCCATCTTCAATCGAAAGGCATTAAGCTTAAGACACACAGTGCAACATTGCACGCAACATTGCACACAACAGAACTGTTGCAGCGTGTCTACCAACATTGCATGCAACAAATCTGAAGTTGAATCGAGCTCTACTCCTGCAAATTGCGAGCAACAAATTTCATCGTGTGAACATGGTTGCAACATTACCTGCAACATTTTGAAATTTCGAACCAATCAGCTTGCAACAAATTTATAACCCCTAACCAAATGTCTTAGCATAGCGCGCTGACACAAGCGGTGTTGTGTGATTTCGTTGCAACGTGTGTCACCCCGGTTCAAATTTGTTGCGTGCAATGTAATTGCACCGTGTGTCCGCACCTTTAGGGTGGTCCGGGGGAGGGAGGCACTAAACAAATACTTAAAAATGACGACTCCACGATATTTTAAACTTTTACTTAGTAGTGGAACTGTCCATATTTATAATTCATCTCTAGCTGTCAAATTGTCTTTTTGTGAACTGTTAATGTCAATCTACGCCATTAAAATAGCAAAGTTTGTAAGTTTGCTCCCCGCACGACCCATACTTCCCGTCATGATTCAAGATGGCCGCCGGCTCGTCGAAGTAGACTATTAGTAATAACCGGTACTTTAGTTTGGGCCTGGGCTTGTCGTCATGCCGTATGACATGCATAAAACGCTGCACTCAGTGCACGTGCAACAAAGTTGTCGTGCCGAGAGAATACATGACAGCAAAAGTGAGAACCTCTACTTCGTGTTGCCAGTACGATTTACATGTAATACGTGCGTGACAAGCTGCTTAAGTATTTTTGCCATCAACAGAATAGAACCTATACTTTACTACTCGTTTACCTTCCACAGATAGAGTTATGCGTCTCTCTTCTGTTTCTTCGCGATCATTCGACGCAACGCAGACATATTCACCCGCATCTTTCATGGCTACCTTGTCGATTATGTGCATTACTTCACCTTTCCCCTCCTTGATGACCTGGTCCTGTTTGGACAGGGATACATTAGGTTCTGGTCCCCCTGTAGCTTGGCATGTGATATTAACAGCATCGCCTTAATAATGATAATAATATTAATAATAATAATAATTAATTTTGTTTATAGAGGATAACACTTGACAGTAATTCAACTGATAAACTTGTGGTCCTCTGTTAACGTCTCTAGTTAATTAGGGACGGGACCGCCATTAACGTGATCATCCGAGCCACGTGAAGGTCTAACCATTTGCAAATGTAATTACAAAGGCAGCACCTTCTCCTCAGTTATTTTAAGACCCTGAGTGTTGGTCCGGCCGAGACTTGAACAACGACCTCCCGCACAACAGACCGACGCTCTTACCAACTGAGCTAGCCGGGTGGCCTTCCTTTACTGTTGCATTGCTTGAGATGGAGAAGTGGGTGATGTTTGCCTTTTCTGCGGGTATGGAGAAATAAAATAGAAAACAAAAATAAATAAAAAAGAAACAACACAACACAACACAGCACAGCAGAGCAATCCTCGTCAGTTTACCTTCTTCGATATAACATGACATTTTACTAACAACACTTGTAATCTTTACAAATATTACCAAATGTGCGTAGCTCAAACCAATCCTCCAAAGGGCTCCTGTAGATCCCCATTTCAATATCAATGCCATACGTTTTCTCCATATCACTCTTCGTCAAGTTATAAAGCATCACTTTGGACTGGTAAACCCCATTGTTTCCACCATTTCCTTCGTAACCGTACTTCTCCTCACAATTCTTTGCTTTCTCAACATTCCCATTCTCATCCACTTTTAAGCATTTTCTGGATACATATCCCGGATACTTCCACTCTCCGAACAAGAACTCTAGTATTTTGGTACCGTGGGGAGGCAAGGACTTGATTTCATATTTCCAAGTCAGGTTCAGGTTTTTTCCTTCTTTACCGAAGATCTTTTTTCCTTTTAATTCTTCGATGAAATTCGACATTTTGGCGTCCACTAAAAAATTCAATTTAAAATTATTTTAGATATACTTAGTCAAAAGAAGCCAAGGCGTCTTTATTCTTCTAAATATACACTCAATTGAAGAATTGTTGTCGGGTTCAGAAGCATAGAACATAAAAGCTGAGACCGAAATGGCACATGGGAAATGACATAATTATATTATAATTTATTCATTTGCGCCATCCATGTAGTCGGTTTAGAATGCCAAACGCGTATAGGTTGCTATCAATAGACGTCACTTCCGGTAATAGCTCTTTTTTGATGGCTTGTATAATCCTGGAGGTTGTTTTGATCTCTTGTTTTCTGGTTTCATGTCGTAGAAATAGTCAAATACAATAGTTTGAGGACTTATTTTGATATGTTTTGACTTAGCATACGCTAGTTGCCCCCCAGTCAACCGCTTGTTTGCCCCCCAGTCAACTCCAAAGAGTCAAGTGATTCACGGGTCGCCGGTCACGGCATGAATCTAATTAACGTACTTCCCATGTGAGATTTCGGTCTCAGCTTCTATGTTCTATGTTTCTGAACCCGACAACGATTCACTTGAGTGTAGTCATCAAAGGAATTGAAACGAATATCCCTTGTATTGAACACTTGTTTGTTTTTCAAGCTACGGTTTTAGGGTTAGATTTATGTTCAACCGGCTAGTTCCTAGTCAACCGGTCGTTCGACACTTGCGCCTATTCAACTATGCATTATTAATTACGATTTACTTCGCAAGATCAGAATTTTAAAATATCTTTCACTATTATCTAGACATAGGTCATAAAATTTTGTCACGGCCGTAAAACGTTTCTTGTGGGAATGAGAGAAAGGACTGCTAACCTTAATTTTAGCAAAAAAAATCCACTTCATTGGAAAGCTTAGGTTCAAGTGAAAAAGAATATGATATTTCTGGTGTTTCGAAATAAGTCGGAAAAATTGATTTTAGTGATAACTGACTTGAAGCGGTGGAATGACGCCGAAGTCAATGCTTGTATCACAAATTGAGTACTACCAAAATGACTTCCCTCAATTTCTGTTCTAGATAACTTCTGAAAACAATATTGACTTCATTGGAAAGCTTAGGTTTAAGTAAAGAAGAATATGATATTTCTGGTGTTGCGAAATAAGTTGGAAAAATTGATTTTAGTGATAACTGATACATGAGGTGGAATGACGCCGAAGTTTGTTTATATCGTCGAGTACCACCAAGATGACTTCCCTCAATTTCTGTTCTAGATAACTTTTGGAAACAAAATTGACTTCATTGGAAAGCTTAGGTTCAGTAAAAAGTAAAATTAAAGGTTTATTAACAAAGAATGCGATATTTCTATACTAAATTCTCGGAGTTCGGTTGTCAAGGCGGTTGTCAAGGAAGTTAATACCTATCTATAGAAAAATTTCAAATTCAAAAATTTCAAATTTTGACCAAAGATCAATACCAAACAAACATAAGAAAAATAGTCCAGTTAAATGTTGTAGGAAAAAAGAGTCTTTCAACAAGGAGTATAGTTTTCTAAATCGGAGACAGATCAAGTATGTCAAAAAAAAGAATCTAAAGAAAGAAAGAATTGACAAAATAATGAATAATTGATTATCGGTGGCATAATTACGGAGCTGCGAATATTCGAGCCTGAGGGGAATAATTTTTTTGTATGATTTTAGACTCGAATATCAGAGAAAAGTCGAAATTCATGATAAGAAAACTTCTTAGCATTCACCTCCACTCTAGCAAGCTTTGGAAAACCTCATATGATTACTGCTCGAGTCAGAATCACAAGAAACTCTATCATTCAAGTCTGAAATTTTACTAAATAAAACTATTCGCTCTTGTGAGAAACTAAGTGAAATTCGCAATCATTTCAAAGAGCAATTGCTTTGTTTTTTGACTGACCGCTATATCTAAAGAAAAACATTCCCATCTAAGTTATATTTCAGTAAAACTCAAAAAAGTTGCTCAATAAAAAACTTTTTTCTGTGACTCTGCTGATTTTTTAAAATAAGTTAATTTTAGTCCTGAAGTTTAACAAAGTTTTAAAACTGGGTTAAAAATGCATGATGTCACAGACTTCGTTAAATTCGCAAAAATATAATACTTCCCATCAGAATATCAAGAAAAACGTTAACCAGTGATTATTAGACTCTTAAGGATGACTTCAGTAAAGTTTTAGTTGAATTAACTGATTCGGCCGATTTTCGTACTAGTCCCCTTTTAATAACAATACACACATTCCGATACTGAATCACAATCAGTTCTTATCTAAAGCAACGGTTGCAAGTATTGCAAGTCCTACCAACACCGACACCAAGTTCATTCCAGATATGGGCGGGAACATTCTAATTTTTTGATTTAATTTGATTTTCTATTTTTCGTTTTCACTTTTTTCCCGTTTCAAGCCGTTTATCCGAACTAAGAAAAAATTATTGTAGAAGCCAAATGACGTCATTGAAGCACAGGTGTAAAATTGAATTGTTTACTTTTGAATTTTACATAACAATATGGAACAGATAGCCACAGGTAGCGTATAATAGCCACTTTCATAGCATAGTTCAAGTTTATAGCAAGTAGCTAGACGAGGTATTATTTTCACTTGTATTATTATTTTAGAAATGATTGTATTTTTAAAGCTCCATCGCGATTATTATATGATTGCATATGATTGCAATTTCTCTTTAGTTTTCCTGAAGCTGAACAAAGTTTTAAAACTAGGTTAGAAATGCATGATGTCGCAGACTTTGTTTTAAAAGTTCGCCAAAATATAATACTTCCCATCAGAATATGAAGAAAAAACGTTAGCCAGTGATTAATTTTCATTCTAGTTAGCGCCTTAATGATAACACATTCCGATACTGAATCACTATCAGTTCAGTCTTACCTAAAGCAACGGCAAGTATTGGAATTCCTACCAACACCGACACCAAGTTCATTCCAAATATGTGGGGGAGCATTCTAATTTTTTGATTTTCACGTTTTCAAGCCGCTTATCCGATGCAAGATCTATTGATTAATAGAAAGACCTGCCTCAGTAGCCTTGGTTCCCCAGTTTGCATTGACATTTCTGATCTTATACTGGCAACTGTTAGATACCATAAATGGTATGAATTAGGGTGTTAGAACATCCTAGCATACATAAATTAGTACAAAATACTGCTAAGTTACGCTATTTTGTTTTTGTTTTGTCTGCGTAGATATTATTGCTGTTAGCAACAATTAATTCTCTCATGAGTTTAGTGCAAGTACTCAAGCAGCTAACATTTCTCACTATGATAACCAGTGTTTATTATAGCAAAATCAATATAGTGGCTTAACCTGTAGAAGCAGTCATATGATAGTTGTGAAAATGGTCTATCATTTCTGTTTCTAACTCTTAATAGACTCTTTGCCCTGATTCCCAAAACAATAAGCTGTATTTTCTCATGTGAAAAAACCCTCATTATTTTGTCCTCCAGTTCAATTCCTCTTGGGAATCAGTGCAAATGGTCTATACCAACATAACAACACTGGAGTAAGCAGACTTTGAAACCCACAACTTTAATATCTAACACTACTAGTTTCATTCCATTGTTTTATATTGATTTGTGTTCAGGTCAAATGACATCATTATGACAACAGAGGCAAAATCTGATTTCTTTCATAAAAACTAGCTTATAAATTTATATATATTCAGCCTTAATTGCCTACAAAATATTCTTAAAACAGTACCATATAAGCTTAAGCTTATATACCTAATGCAAATCTAATGTTTTACATACCAAAGATGAAGTTTAAGAAAATATGAGCTTAGACAATAGAAATGTTCAAAAAGGTTTCAGAAACTGTTTTTGCTGTTTCCTTGATGATCCTCACACGAAAACTTGGTTGTTGACACATAAGCTCAATCTTTTTATATCAGCTTAACTTTCCTTCTCAGGAACCTATCCTATTCGATGCTTTACGTCAGCCCTTAACCAGCAAAATACTCCCAATCCATATCAGCTTCCATAAGCAAGTTTTTTTCTGAATTCAAACACTTCTTCTGACAATCGTCGAGACTCAAAAGCATTTGTTACTACTTCTTTGGTTGATAAAAAAACTAGGAAGGTGTCTTTGACACAGCGTACGTCTTTCTCGTCCTCTTGCTGACTCAACCTCGTTCCCAGGGCCCTCTCGGCCAGACTCCAAAACAAAATGGCGGTCGTCGGGGAGAAGACCCTGGTAAAGGCTGTTCTATCACTCGTTTTGATTGGTCCCTGAAAAAATTCTTTACGAGCACTTTGATTGGTCGAAATTTTATAGTACAAGATGGCGGACTTTTTATCTGTATTTCGTCTTGTTCTTCGGTAAATCGTTTCATCCTAAAAAAAGTCGTGTTAATTATGATTTAAAAAGAAAGAGCAATGACCCAACAGCTTCTACTGATATCCTAAATGGCGCATACAAGGTTTGAATGATTGGTACAGCTTAGTTCGATGTTAAAAACCGCCATGAAACAAAGTTGGTTCGAAAGATTTTTTTTTATTCACAAATATGACCTGGAAGCTACACATAATACCCCACATAATACATAATAAAATCATCATAGTACAGGGTGCAAAAATACAACGCAAGGAAGTTATGAAAAACTTAATTGCACACGATTAGTCTTCAAACGGAATAAAAGAAAGAACTTGAACATGAAGTTTACATACGAGGGTTTTAAGTCTGTTGCCTTAATAATTCTATGAATATGAGAGTAATAAACTATAGTGGTATATTTATTGTAATAAATTACGGTAATATTTTAAATAAATAAAGTATTGAAGTAATAAATTGTTGTTGGTGGTGTTAAAAAACCTCCAAGAAAGATACGTCTTGGGTAGCAATAGTTAAACGTGTTCATAAACAGTTAAGCTACGGGTCACTTGATAGACAATGAACAACTCCGAATCTCAGTATCCAAGCAGTCAAAACTATAAGAAGTAGCAGTAGCAGTAGAAAGTGAAACCATATAAGAGTCCCGGAGTAAGTTTACATCACTTTTGTTTCTAAGCGACTCAAAATATGGCTAAAAAACGGTTGTTGGTGAACTTTCGCACAAATTGCAGCTTTCATACTTCAAGCAGTCAAAAAACTTTCTTGTAATCTAAAACGGGAGCAACATACACACGAAGAAAGGCCTTTCTTCCCACATTTACACGATTTGAAATACTAGTTTGCCCGCAATTTTGAAACGAAAACCACGTGATCAAATACTCCAAAAATCTTGGAGTATTTTAGGTCACGTGACCAGCATTTACCAGGGTCTTCTCCCCGACGACCGCCATTTTGTTTTGGAGTCGGGCCGAGAGGGCCTGGGAACGAGGTTGTTGCTGACTTTTTCAACATCCACAAGAAATCCGCCATTTTGTTCGTTACCAGTCCTTTCAAGCTTTCAAGTACACTTCATACTATGGTGGCCCATCGTTCTCATAGAAAAATAATGACAAAAATGAAAGAAAAATTAAAAGTAAAGAAAAATAACTTTGAAAAATAAAAATAAAATGAAAAATAAAATGAAAAATAAAAAAAATTAATTTTATTTCATTAAAATTAAATTGAAAATGAAAATGAAATGAAAAATAAAAATATATAAAATAAAAATAATAATAGAATAAAATAAAAATGAGGTTGAAAAAAAAATTAAATTAAATTAAAAATAAAAATAAAATAAAATAAAATAAAAATAAAATAAAAATAAAAATAGAATAAAAATAAAATGAAAATAAGATAAGAAAGAAAATATAAAAAAAAAACAAGAAAGAAAAAAAAAAAAAAACATTTGTACTTGATTTTGATTTTGCAATGAGAACGATGGGCCAGGGCATGGCCCAGTGTTCTCATAGTGAAATCACCGTGAAATTCAGTCTTGTGGGTCGGCCCAGCGTTCTCATAGCCAGCGATATCCGAGAGCAGCGGTTCATTCACCAAATCAAAATGGCGTCTGGTGAAAACATCACTGATTGCCTGAGTATCAGGCTCTCCTCAAGTTAAAACACTGATTGGAAGGCGACGTAGAACTTAAGTCAGACTTACAACGATACTCTCGTTTTTTTCAAAAGAGATTTTCCTGAGTATGCGTGCTTGTGTGGCAAGAATGGTATAGTCCATTTTACAGTTCCCCTCCGGCCTTGACAGCGTGTAAAATATTCTTTAGAATTTGACTAAAGCCTGTGGAATTTTTAAGAGTTTCAATTGTTCGTGGATGTGTAAATTCCTTACATTACCGCGGGCTGTGATCAAACACGCTGTTGAGGCTGGAGTTGAGCGAGGGGAATTGAAAATGGACTTTTCATTGCAGGTCTTTTTGTCGATAGATTGCAGGAAATGCGAAATTAAAACTAAGACTAAAAGAACTAGAAAAAACACAACTGAACAGGACAAAGTCTGGAGCAGAACTGTTTTAATAGACCTAATTCGCTTGGGCGTAATGTTGTCCCACAGCACTTCAGGCCACGAGTCATTCCCTTGAGAGTTAGAGCCATTACCCTTGTTCTTGTTGTATCCATATTCATGTGTTTTCTCGTGCACAACAATTACCGGTAAACAAAGAAATGATACTCTAGTAACTGGAATTGGGACAACATATTAAATACGCCCAAGCCAATAAGGTCTATTCAGTAAATCAAGAAAGCATACATCATCCCAAATATTGCTCGACAAACGTAACACAATCTCAACCTGGTTACTCGTGGATGAATCAGAGGAGTTAATTTAGGAACGCTTTATTTGACACACGGAAATGACTCGGTGACTTGATTTTGACTTAAATCTTGCCTTTATCGATATAAATCCTGCACCAGTTCCAATAACACCCCTTCTCCTTTTCTTCTTCCCCACATCACCATGCCACGTCACTCTAACCCCTCTGGATCCACAACCCCCATAACATCATACACCAAGTTATACTGCAAGGTTATGTTGCTCTCTCAACTTTTTGTGCATGGAACGATAGCCAAGTAACTGCCCCGACCCTTCTAACTCCTCATGAACAACTCGCTCCACTTCTTGGACGCTTTCGTCGTAGTTTACATAGTTAATGCCGAAAAACGCAAGTCTCCGGCTCAGCGTTCCAGGACTCCAAGCATACTCAGGAAAATCTCTTTTGACAAAGTTGAGAATTTCCCTACGCTTCAGGTTTTGTAGAACGTATCGTTGTAAGTCTGACTTCAGTTCTTCATCGCCTTCCCAATCAGTGTTTCGGATGTTACCACCAGACGCCATTTTGATTTGGTGAGTGAACCGCTGCTCTCGGATATCGCTGGCTATGAGAACGCTGGGCCGACCCACAAGACTGAATTTCGCGGATGATTTCACTATGAGAACACTGGGCCATGCGCTGGCCCATCGTTCTCATTGCAAAATCAAAATCAAATACAAATGTTTTTTTTTTCTTTCTTGTTTTTCTTTATATTTTCTTTCTTATCTTATTTTTATTTTATTTTTATTTTTAATTTTCAACCTCATTTTTATTTTATTTTATTACTTTTTTTATTTTATCTATATTTATATTTTTCATTTCATTTTCATTCAATTTAATTTTAATGAAATGAAATTAATTTTTTTCATTTTTCATTTTATTTTTATTTTTCAAAGTTATTTTTCTTTACTTTTATTTTTTCTTTCATTTTTGTCATTATTTTTCTATGAGAACGATGGGCCACCATACACTTCCCGTAAAAGTCCCAAGACGTCCCGAATCCCGCGAGTATGACTATGGCGGAAAGAGTGTTAAAAGAGGTTTCAAAGGACCTTTTGATTTCTTGCCTCGTACGAAACCGTAGGGAGAATCTTCCTATCGGCAATGCAGCTAGTGATCCACTCCATCGAAACTGATACAGTTTGATCTGGAAGTCCGGGCAATTTCATGCTCTGCAAGCCCTCTTTAAAGGTCACGTCACCCCATTTGTCGGCTGCGACTACTCCTCCAAACTTGAGAAATTTTTCTCGTTGTAACTTACTGTCCTTACCGACGAAGAACATCCTATCTTTTATATTATCCAAACCAAGGGCACTAGGACACCGAATGTGGTTGGATTTCTATAGTTTTTTTTTTCCTTTCGATTATTTGAATTAAATTAAACGTATATACTTGTACTTATCTTGTGTCCGTGTTCCTTCGCTGTCATAATGCAGACGTTTTCTTCCAAAGGTCAAACGATTTGAATAGCCGATGAGCGTTACTTCTTTAACGGCTGTTCCGTACTTGACTCTGTTTGTACTATACCAACAACAACGCGACCGCGCGATGCTCCTTACGTCAGTAATATCCAACCGTCCAGAGTTAATATGGTTAATCAAATTCACCTTAAGTTCCATATAGAGCCCACGGCTGTTTCAAATGCCCGAATTAGCAATGTATGCTTGATGTCATGCGCGAAGATTGTTGCGAGTTAATATTAAACTATTTACCATATATGGTAACTAGTTTAATATTAAAGCCGATCAAATTTTGTAGAAGAGATAAACTTGGTTGAATCGAGAAGGAGATCGGGCGCAGCGAGTTCGCATGAACTAGAAGACCTACATTTACTAGAGGGGTCGGAGATTGAAGTTGAAAAATTGTTCTGTGGGCTAACATGGAGATTTTTTTTCCATGCTTCTTAGAACTCCCAGTATCGAGGCGGGATTTTATGGGTAAGCCTGTGTAGTGCCAAAATGTGCAATGTTTTTCAAATTTTAATGCCGTGTTTTGCTTCTAGCGAAAGCTTATCTTAGAAAACAAGACCTTTAACCCATTGAAAAGGTCGTTTTGAAAAGATCTGAACAGATTGTACGAATAGATGTGTCATCAATTTCTCAAACTTGTTGCGCCCGGTATACTGTATATACTTTACATGATATTATCGCTCATTCACAATCATCTTATGTACTAGTACATGTTTATATGTAAATAAAATGCAAGTTAATGATATGATACACTAAGAAATAGAAAAACAATCGTATGATATATAAACTGATTTGTTAGTAGAAGTTAAAGTTTTTATTTTTTTTTTTTTTATGTTATATATATAATTATTCGCTCTCGTAATCGAGAGTTTCGTCGCTGTCACTGTTGCCAATGAGGTCTTCGCTTTCCCAGACAATGTTTATAGACCTTAAATTGTCATTCCTTCATTTTCTGGATCATTTAGACACAAATACCATGCATTTGATATCATCCACGAATAAAGTAAATAATTTCCTCACGATCAGCGATCCCTTCTTGTTTGGAAGAAGTCGAATTTGGAAACCACGCTTCTCGTAATATGATATATAGTTTTACGCAAGAATAGCGTCAGCCATACTTTTGGTAAGCGGATTAAAATTTCGATTTGAAACAGCCGTGCCGGCTACTAGCCTGCTTGCCATTGTTCTCTCGTCTGCCCGCTTAATCCAATTATTTTGAAAGGTGGGGTGGCAGTGTGTTTACACAGCGATGACAGATGCAGCACCAACGCTACTGTACGAACCACTGCCGAGCCTACACAGGGGTAACACGATCTACCTCGGCATTAGTAGTATTTTCGGCATGAGTAACATTTTCGCTTCAATTGCAAAGCAAGTTACTAACTCTCCTTAGAATATTAGAGTCCAATTAGAGGGAAACATATCTTGAATCCAGGGTACTGTGTACGAAATGAAATGTAACTTTTCTACCTCAACTATACAGTTACAATTCAAAAACATTAATAGGACGGTTGGAACGTTGATCATAGCATTCTTCTTGAGAGGCTCTCATCTAGATATGCCGTAATTAGAAAATCCCTTCAGTGGTTTAAATCCTACCTTAGTGATAGATGCATTCGAGTGAAAGTAAATAGCCATGGCGTCTCATCTTCTCTTCAACCTCTGGAATGCGGTGTCCCACAAGGCTCTATTCTGGGACCCATATTTCTTTTATACACTGCACCAATTGGTGATATTATGCGGAAGTGCAACATTAACTTTCATCTATATGCTGATGACACACAAATCTATTTCGCATTTTCTACATCTTCCTCAATTGAGCTCAATACAGCGAAACAGCAAATTGAGACCTGTGTTTCAGAAATTGATAGATGGATGACTTGCAACAAGCTGAAACTAAATAAGGACAAAAGTGAAATTCTTGTTTTATCAAACCCTCGTCGTCCTCTACCACCCATTGTATCTCTTGAAATTTCGAACACTACTATTACTCGATCTACATCTGCTATCTGCTCTTAACATTGGTGTCATCTTTGATGAGACTCTGTCATTGGAAGATCAGATACTTTCTGTGTGTAAGGCCTGCATTTTTCATAATCATAATATTTGGAAAATTAGAAAATACTTGAGTCGTAAATAAAGGTTCAAACGCTAGGACGAGGTTTTGCATTAGAATTCAAGACAGAGGGCCGCAGGCCCGAGGTTTGAATTCTAATGCAAAACCGAGCCCGTGCGTTTGAACTGGTTTAAAATATCAACTAAGCCCTAAATTCCATTGTTTCGATGCAAAACACGAAATACTAAATTATAATGAATTCAGAGAGATAGATTACTGTTGCTTTGTTCTTTTGGAAATAGAGTACAATACATGATCCGCGTTTGCACTCTATTGTTCCGATAGAAATAAAAATAATATTGTTTTCATACCTTGCGTTCTATCGGGCAAGTATAAGGAAAAGTAATTAAAAACCTATCCCGGGTTTATAATTCAGCCTCGCTCTCCCCTGTTGATGTCAATTCCGCCCCCGGCTTTAAGAATCTGGGTTTTCCGCCGAATTTAAGAACCTACATCAAACAATAGATTTAGGGTGTGGTTGATTTTTAATGCATGTGAAACTCTTGTCTATGCCCTCATATCTTCGAAACTTGACTTCTGTAATTCTTTACTTTATGGTCTTCCCAATACTTCTCTCCAAAAATTGCAACATGTACAAAACGCAGCTGCTCGACTTATTACCTTTTCAAGAAAACAAGATCATATTACTCCCATCTTATATGACCTGCACTGGCTACCTGTAGAACAGCGTATATATTGTCGTTAAGATTCTACTACTCACTTTCAAGGCTTTACATAATCAGACTCCTTCCTACTTATGTGACTTGTTGGTTCCTTTTTTTCCATCACGTTCCTTACGATCAATTTCTCAACATCTTTAAGTAAAGCAATCTTACAACCTGAAACAGTATGGTAGAAGAGTCTTCTCTACTGCGGCTCCTGAACTATGGAACAATCTACCACAGAGCATTAGATCCTCTGTTTCAATATCACAGTTCAAACAAAGGGTTAAAACCTGGCTTTTTCAGCAAGCATTTTATTAGTAGTGTTATTCAGATATTTATGTTTTTACTTTTCGCAAACTTTTATAATGATTATTATTATGTATAATAGCCAATTAATGTTGAAAGTTATTTCAATCATTGATTCATAATTTTATGTAAAAAAATGTCTATTAGTCAAATATGTATGTATTTATAAAGTTGTTTCTAATTATTGTTATAAAGATTTTGATTTTAATGCACACCACTAAACCACACTAAATAACTATATAGCTATATTTACAATATGTTTTATCAGATCTTTTTGTGAAGCGCCGTTGAACCATGGAGATATTAGCGCTATATAAATCATAATTTATTATTATTATAAGTTCTAGGGGTTCATTATCCCTTGAGCTCGAGATCCTCCCAATCTATTGTCAGTGTGCATATTGAAAATGGCATTTTTCGAGATTTTGAAGTCAAGCATCACAAAAGGTTTTGCCCTTCTGGTGCACTTTTTCAACACTCACATGTATATTTGCAATTGCTTGTCAACCAAACTTGTATATTAAGAACAGTGTGTAGAAAATATTCTTGCCTTTCATCGATATTAACTATGCTTTCATCAATCTATATTTATTGGGTCCTTCATGAAACTCGCATTCAATACATACATCTATTTCCTAATCAGATTAAACGAAGATTCATTATCTCTCATGTCGTTATTATGCCACAAGATAGAAATTCTCGAAATTATGCTGTGTTGATGAGTCGATGTGTCGTGTATCGATGTGCGGTTCACTATAAATACAATCAAAGAGAGTCTTAGAATCAATCTGTGTGATCTAATACAAACTATAATAGACTTACCGAATGTGTCCCTATCGAATCCAAAAGAAAAACTCAATAACAATCTCCCATATTCCTCTTAATAACTAAATTTCATAACTAAAGTTCACGTGCTGTGTTAACTATCTTAGTTCTATCGCAATAGTACCCAGTGTCTCTCGGACAACTCTTCTGGGCCTGGTGACCTGTCGCGTACATCGCCGGCACCAAATGAGCGTACCTTTAAGTATCTCATTTCAATCTAATCTTAAACTCAACGCGACAGCTTGAATTATACTCATACTGCAGTCAGACTATAATGTTCACATCAGTCATTATTGGTTGGCACAGTCCACGCCTTCCAACAAACAAAGCTTGTTGATGGGACGAGTTAGAATACTTGTCTTCGTCTTCACTTTCGCTGATCTTACGTAGCCATCCTTAGCTGTATGCACTTCCAAAACACGCGCAAGGGGCCAACTTCCTCTTGGTACATTCTGATCTACTACGAGTACAATATCTCCCGCAGCTACATTTCGTCTTGGTCGGTTCCACTTTGCTCTCTCCTGTAACATTGGCAAATACTCCTTTACCCAACGTTTCCAAAATTGATCGGCTAAGTATTGCGCTTGGCGCCATCTTCGTCTTGCAAAGACATCGTCCTTTGTAAATACCCCAGGGGGTAGACATGTTTCATTGCGTAGAAGTAGTATTTGGTTAGGTGTCAAGGGGTCTTCATCCTTGGAGTCGTCGCTACAAGGAGTCAACGGTCGGCTATTAAGAATTGCTTCGACGTGGGTCATAACAGTCAATAACGTTTCGTCATCTACTATCTGTTCCTTCAGCAGCACACGTAGTACTTGTCTAACCGACCTAATAAGTCTTTCCCACACGCCACCCATATTACTCGCCGTTGGAGGATTGAAGATCCATTCGATGTCTCTTTGTCTCAGGAACTTGTGTACAGCTTGCTGGTTCCACTCTTGAATGGACTCTCTTAACTCTCTTTCTCCGCCCTTGAAATTGGAACCATTGTCGCTTCGGATTAGTAAAGGTTTGCCCCTTCGATTGATAAAACGATAGAGTGCATCGATGAAACTACAAGTTTCCAAGGTGTGAGTGATCTCAATGTGAACTGCTCTTACGGTCAAGCATGTGAACAGACAGCCGTATCGTTTGACAACAGAACGTCCTCTTTTCACTTGTATAGGGCCAAAGAAATCTACTCCAACATAAGAAAACGGTGGCATGTCAGGTGTCAGTCTGTCTTGGGGCAAGTCAGCCATTATCTGTTCACAAGGGGGTGCGTTGCGTCTGCGACAATCAAAACAACGATCAAGTAGTCTTCGTACTGATACTCTTGCATTTATGATCCAGAATGCCCTTCTTATGAGTGAAAGCACATGTTCCTTGCCTGCATGGCCGTACATCTGGTGATAGTGACGGATGATTAAGTCGCAAACATGATGATTTTTAGGCAGGATTGGTGGGTGTTTGGCTCTTTCTGAAATGGGAGCATTACTCAGACGTCCTCCAACGCATAACATATCATCTCGTAGTTGTGGGTCTAACTTGTATATAGGACTAGATCTTTCAACCACTTTCCTTTTGGAATGGAGTTCGTTCTTTACTGCATTACCTTCGCTACATCCACGCAATTTAAGAACAGCCAACTCTCGCTGAAAGGATTGACGTTGTACGTGCTTGACAATCTCGCGTTCGGCTGCTTTCAGCTCTGATACGTTGATCTTATCATAGCTTAATTCTCTGGTGTTTTTGTGTCCATGACTTAAATGATAAGCGTTCACTAGAAAACATTTGTATCTCATCAACCAAGCAATAGCGATGCGTAGCCGCTGCCACGAAGAAAAACCCTTAAACATGGTATTTAGAATATCTTCTTGTGTTACTTGGACCAAATTCACTTGCTTCTCTCGTTTTATCTCTGGGTCATTGTCGGCAATCTGGGTTAAGTTAAAGGGTAACATAGGCCATAGCTCTCTCTTCTGCCACAGGAATTCCGGTCCGTTTAGCCATCTAACGTCATTCTTCATTTCGTCTGCGCTTAAGCCTCTTGAGGCATCGTCAGCTGGATTACTCCTTGAATCCACGTACTTCCACTGTTGAGTACTCGAGACTTCACGGATAACTGCAATTCTGTTGGCTACAAACGTCGTGAATCTTTTCTTCTCGTTAGAAATGTAACGTAGTACTGTGGTAGAATCCGTCCAAAAGAAAGAGTCTTGAACTTGTAAGTCTAATTCCTCCCTCAGCATGCAATCGGACTTTACTGCAAGGACAGCTGCAGACAGCTCCAATCGAGGTATCGTAGTTGTTTTCACTGGTGCTAGCCGGGACTTGCCAATCAAGAAAGAAACGTGTATTTCTCCGTTGGCGTTCTCTGACCTCAAATACGAGACTGCTCCATAACCCGTTTGGGAAGCGTCGCCAAAATGATGTAACTCTCTTGACAAGATTTCACCCAGATCCGGTGGTTCTAGGCAACGTGGTATAGATACATTGGAAAGTTGAGGTAGTTCGACCAGCCATTTCTTCCATTTTATCATCTCTTCTACTGGGATTGGATCGTCCCACCCAATATCTTGTTTACATAGATCTTGCAACAGTACCTTTACGGGTAACATAACTGGAGAGACAATACCTAGTGGGTCGTAGACCGAACTCATTACTGATAGTATCCCGCGTCTTGTTAGAGGCTTTTCTTTCACTTCGATCTCTAGTCCCAAACGATCTAATTCTACCTTCCAGTGAACACCAAGTGCTCTTTCATTTGGCAGTCTTTCAAAGTTCAATTTCTTGACCGTTTTAGCTCTCTCAGACTCTGGTATCGTATCGAGAACGTCCTTACTGTTACTCATCCACTTTGTTAAACGGAAGCCGCCTTGTTTTAACAATTGGCTAAGCTCAAGTGCTAAGTGTTTAGCTTCATCTACAGTTTTGGTAGATTTCAGGTAATCATCCACGTAAAAATTCCGGTATACAGAGTTTACGACATCTTTACTAAATTTGGCACGATTGTCATCAGCCGTCTTCCTCAATGCAAAGCCTGCGCAGCTTGGAGAAGAAGTTGCTCCGAATAAGTGTACTAGCATCTGAAACTCAGAGGGTCGCTTGTCAATGGCGCCGTCTGGCCACCATAAAAATCTCAACATGTCACAATCCTTCGGGTTAACTCTCACTTGTAAGAACATAGATTCAATATCTGCTGCTAAAGCAACAGGTCCCTCTCGAAATCGAGTGAGAACTCCCACTAAATTATTTGTCATATCTGGCCCTTGGAGTAGTTGATCGTTCAAAGAAGTTCCTTTAAACTTCGCGGCGCAATCAAATACTACGCGCATCTTTTCTGGTTTTCGAGGGTTAACGACGGCATGGTGAGGTAGGTACCACACTGCTTGATCTGAGGGATTCTGGCTCTCTTCAGGTATCCTACGGGCATAACCCTTGTCAAGATGATCGTCTATGACAGCCTTGTATCTCTGATGAACTTCGGGGTCCTTTAGAAATCTTCTTTTCAACGACTCTAATCTCGATTCAGCTAACTGACGGTTGTTCAGAATACATGGTTCACCATGCTTCCAAGGAAGAGAAACTTCGTAGTGACCTCCGACTAAAACAGCACTTTCTTCCATGATAGATAAAGCTCTTCTGTCCTCTACTGACATCGACTCCTTGATGCTTAGTATCGGGTCTCCAAAGTCCGTCTTCCAAAATCTTTCTACTTGCTGCTTTAGTTCGTCATCTTGTAGCGTTATAAAACATGTATTCAGACTGTTTCTATTTGTTGCGTCGTCAACTGGACCAATGATCGTCCATCCGAGTAAAGACTTCACGGCGTAAGGTTCCTTTCGATTCCCTCGTCGTTCTTCTAGCGCCCAGAATACTTCGGGCGTGTCGTTACCGATTAGCAATGCCACTTCGCAGCTGTCAATCTCCGGCACCGTTATACCATCTAGGTGTGACCATTTGTAAAGGTCTTGTTGCGTTGGTGCCCCTTCAGTAGAAATGCATAGTCTATCAACGGACCAAACTGCTGGTATTTCAATTACTTCATCAGACTCTAGTGACATTACCTCCAAGCTAGCAATGCGTCCTCTTTTTTGGCTTTTCACTTTGTCGATCGTTGTCAAGGAAAAGGTTCGCTCTTCGCCATCAACATTCAGCTGCTCTAACAGTCGTTGTTCACATAGTGAGGTATCCGATCCTTTATCTAGGAGCGCATACGTAGTAACGGTTGTATTTCTCCCTTTACCACGTATACGAACTGGTACAATGGGTAGACAGACTTTACCTTTCCTTCCTTCACCAGTGGGTTTACTCACGCCTTTGGAATCTAAATTCACGGCGTAATTCGACTTACTTCCAGGTGGTTTTTCATTGTCCTTTTGGGCGTTGTTGGTTGGAGCGTGCAATAACGTGTGGTGCTTTCCTTCACATCCTTCGATTTTACATTGTCCTTTCTGGAAGCACTCTCTAGCTTTATGTCCTCTTTTATAGCAATTATCACACAGTCCTTTAGCACGAACAAATTTTACTCTGTCCTCATGAGTCTTCTTCTCGAATTCACAACAACTTGCAAGCACATGCGTTCCTTCACAAAGCCAACATTTCGTTGTTTGTGTCTGAGGTGGTTTGTTGTTAAGAGTGTTAAAGGCAATGCTTGGTATGTCGGAAACCTTCGGCTTTTCGGCTTGCGTAGCTAACGCGGTAGCTCTAGGCGCGCTCACCCGAGCTGGTCTGTGTCTTTGTCGCGGTTTTTCGATCTTGACTTGATCCTTAATGTCCATAATGTTGCCAAATACTGGGTCGTTTGCCGCCATAGCCCTTTCTGTAATGAACTCTGACATTTGGCCAATATTCGGTTTTCCTCCACCATTTCTGATTACTCTAGTCAAATCTAGCCATCTTGCCTTCAGATGGATGGGAAAGCGTTCGGCTATTTGTCTCAAATTATCTGCGCTATTTAAATCATCTAGATAGCCAATGGATTTAATCGTCAGTTCACAATCCTTTAATTTGTCTGCGAAGTTTAGCAGACCTTCGCGATCGGACGCTCTCAACGGAGGTCCCTTAGTAATCTGTTCCATGTATGCACTGGCTATGACGTACGGCTCTCCAAATCGCTCCTTCAGCAGCCTTCGCGCGGTTGCATAGCCAATAGATGGTTCCATAACAACACAGTTCCTTACCACTTCCCTTGCTTTGCCTGAGCAATATTGTAAAAGATAATTTAACCTTTCACCTTCATCGGTAGACTTTTGTTCAATGTTTCTTTCAAAGTTACGTACAAATCTCCAATAATGCAGGGGATTGCCGTCGAACGTAAAAAGTTCCGGCTTGGGTAACATCAGAGCGTTGGCCATCGTAGATACCATGCGTTCCTGTTGTTTGATCATCTCATTGTACACTTCATTATCTTTCGATGAATCATCTTCGACATTCGGATAGAAATCGGTGAAGCAGTGACTTTCAAGTAAATTGGTTGAATTCATAGCTAGCCATTCTTCAGCAGTTGGAGTCGAAGGCGTTCCCGCAATTGTGTGACCTTTCGTTACAGTTTCAGCCATTGGTATAGTAATATCTTGCTTGGTTTCCATTGCTGGACACATAAACGGGTTAGTTGAGAACGGATTTTTACTAACAACTCTTGTTGATTCTTTAGGTGTACTTTGTTTCGGTGGTGTGACGAAGATCAGTTCATGATCATGACTAGGTTCATTATCCTGGAATGGATATCGGTTTTGAAGATTATAAGTCCTTTGTGATTCATACGGTTCAGTGTTCCTCATATCATGCAATTCAGGTTTCTCGCGAGTGTCTTCTTTAATATGCAATTCGGTTTTTTCACGTTTTCCTTTAATATGCAATTCAGTTTTCTCGGCCGTTTCGTAATCTAAGTCGTGCAATTCAACATTTTCATCGTGCATTTCAGATTTTTCGTAAATTTGTAATTCTGTGTTTCTTCGTTCTGCTTCATGTCGTGCTTCAAGGAAAACTTGTTTTCGCTTCATTTTATTGAGCTTCATAGCTTCTTCTAATTTCATCTTTAATTCTACTTCGTCAATTTGATCTTGTAACACCTGTGTTTCTTCGAGTGGTTTTAGTTTAAGGAGGGCTACTGCATGTCTAGCTTCGGCTTTAATCTTTAATTTTGAGGTTGTGCTCAATCTACTTACACCACTTCTCTTCGAACTAGTATCCGATCCACTTTGGCTTGCAGAATCAGCAGGCCTCATAAGAAATGGAGTAGGCTCAGGAGCTGACCAATTCCTCTCTCTCATATTAGAAATCCAGGAATCAATTTGCTCTTCGACATCGCACTTAACTAGACACTGGTCTCGATAAATCTTAACAGCTTCATCTCGGGATTTTTCTTCTCTCAAAAACTCAAGATATTCGGTATGACATTCCACAAAGATATCAAATGTCGTTGAGATCTTATCTTTAATCCTCAAAACAAGTTCAATGTCAACATAGTTCTCAGAACGTTCGATAATGTCTCTAACTTCATTGTAATATTTAGTAAGTCTTCCAATATATCCAGATTTCGATCTTTTTAACTCTAGAGCCTTTTCTCCTCTCGCGCCTTCCGTACTCGCAAGTGCGCTGGGCTTCCTGTGTCGTGCCACATTGTCTCCACTGTCTGCCATAATGTCTCGTTGCTTAGGCGAATTCGTGAACTAATGTAGAAAATATTCTTGCCTTTCATCGATATTAACTATGCTTTCATCAATCTATATTTATTGGGTCCTTCATGAAACTCGCATTCAATACATACATCTATTTCCTAATCAGATTAAACGAAGATTCATTATCTCTCATGTCGTTATTATGCCACAAGATAGAAATTCTCGAAATTATGCTGTGTTGATGAGTCGATGTGTCGTGTATCGATGTGCGGTTCACTATAAATACAATCAAAGAGAGTCTTAGAATCAATCTGTGTGATCTAATACAAACTATAATAGACTTACCGAATGTGTCCCTATCGAATCCAAAAGAAAAACTCAATAACAATCTCCCATATTCCTCTTAATAACTAAATTTCATAACTAAAGTTCACGTGCTGTGTTAACTATCTTAGTTCTATCGCAATAGTACCCAGTGTCTCTCGGACAACTCTTCTGGGCCTGGTGACCTGTCGCGTACACAGTGTAATGCGGAATAAATCAGCCTACACTTGCTGCAAGTCACTAATTTTTTCGAGTGATAATAGAGTATAGGTGGACGCCAATCAAAGTATTTCCCAGCATTAATGTTGGAAAACTCAAAGCTTTTAAGGGCACGTACCTATGGAATGTCATGGAAACCGGCATTGATTGACGTCCACCCGCGGGCGCAACCTATTTCGTCACGATGGCAAATTGTACGATTTCACGCGTGTGATTGAGAAGCGCTGTAAGTGCTTACTTAATATTCTCTTGAAGTGATCATATATCAACTATAACAAAACCTACTAGCATATTATGCCAGACTCGTACTCATTCGCTTCTTCTCTTGTCTTATTGATCTCACGCTGTGGTTGATGGGAAGGATTTAGTGAGTTCCCGGTGCATCAGGGGAAGGACGGAAGAGAAAAGCGAAACGTTACTTTTTTCTTCTCCTTCCCACGCGCCTAGCCTTTGCGCACTGCGATCCGTAGCGGCAAAAAGGTAACGACTGGGTACGAGTCTGATATTATGCCGAGTCTGAACTAACTGCTCCGCCCCTTTTCCGTTCTCTATATCAGTTTCGCCACTCGAGTCTCTGGGGTGAGTCAGATTTGTCACTCCCTTTTATTGTTTGACATGTCTGACGATTTAATTGTTTTTGAGTATCCTTTGATTTATGATTTCCATACATAAATACGATCCTCTGGCTAACAAGTCACTGAGTGAAATTAAAAAGAATGAGTTAATTTGTCAGAGGCTTCCAATCGTTTGCACTAGTTTGCTATACTTTGCTTCTAGTATTTCCTTCATTTTTTTTAGATCAGTAACCCAAAACTAAAAGAATACAACGAATCGATTATGGTATTGTTGAAGCTTGCAATGATAGAGACCTTTTTTTAACACCTTGAAGAATTATTCACACGTCTCTATCATTGCAAGCTCACCGTTCGTCTCGCTTCGATCCAAAGGCATCTGTGTAGGGGACTACTTTTAGGCTTTTGATCATGACTTATAAATTTTTCACAAATATCATAACATATGACTTAAAGGATATGAAAATGTGCGATTTATTTGAAAAACGCTTCAATTATCTTTTTCTCTAATTTCAAAACTGACCCCCCCCCCCCCCCTTCCCTGGATTAATTAATGTTCGCCCCTTCGGCCCTGCCATGGCAAAGCAATATCATTTTTTGGGATCCCTGTGTATTTGTATCAAACCGTTTGTGCGATCAGCTTTTGAGCTGTAGTTTTTTCCTTTATTCCAAGAAATATTGCGCTTTTGGTCAAATCATATTAATCTTGGATTACCTTGTCAATCAAGTCATTTGATACTTCTATCTATAAGCGCAAGTTAGGACCAGTTGGACGATCTAATAGGAAAACTTTCACTTTTGCTAAAATGCTCTCTAGTATTCCAAGGCACTTAGTGAAATCTTCAACCCACCTTCGACAAAGTTTAACCCACAAATCATCCACAATTCTAGCTTCACAAGCGATCAATTCAAGAGTGAAATGTTTACACACTACGGCGCCAACAAACACAAGAATCGTTCGTTCTTCATCGCATCATCCTGATATCTCAATCCCTACCAACAAATCGTATGTGGAGTTTATCTTGGAACACTGTGAAAAACACGGAGATAAAGATGCCATTGTAAGTTTTAAGAGTTCTATTTTGTTATTATTCTTAATCCAGGAATAGCTTTTAGGATTTTAAACAGGGTTATATTGTAATCCCTACACAATGCATGCGCTTGGTGATAAAAAGGATGTTGTGTTATCAGTAATACAAACTTTTAATGTTGACTTTTGGTTCATTATTTATTCGAATAAGTGAGTCATATCACTCTCTTCTTCATGATTAAATATTACACTATCGTACGAGAAACATGCAGTCTTTTATACTTTTAAACTCGAAACCTTAATCTTGATCTTAATATCAGCCCAAACGCACAATAACACGATCTTCAAGTAAAAATTTACATGTGCTTCACAAACTAAACATGTCCAAACGTATTTTTGGCGACAATCAATCAGTGATTTAAATTTTATGATAAACTTATCGACAAGGATGTAATGTACAGGCTATAGATGGTTTTATTTATTGGTAACACCCCCAAATGAGGACCAGAAACGCGATAAATCAAATTATAGTGGGAAATCTAGACTGGAGTGCATTGGACTTTCGGAATGTCTGATGATTTTCGGTTGCTCTTGAATTAAAAATCATTTCGAAAACTTATTCTTTCAATGTTCTTGTGAATCTTCTAGGCTGATGCATCGACTGGTAAATCTTTCACATATAAAGATGTTATTGATCTGGTAAAGAAGTGTGGATCAGCCTTCAAACGTATGGGGAAGAATCAGAAAGATGTTGTTGCAATCTACATGCCCAACTTGCCTGAGTATCCTATGGTATTTTATGGCATTCAAGCTGCTGGTGGGATTGTTACCACAGTGAATCCAACATACACTGTAGATGAACTAGCTTATCAACTCCAGGATACTAGTACAAAATATCTTGTAACTACACCAGATTTCATGGTTAAGGCGAGGGAGGCAGCGTCAAAAGTAAAGCTTCCATCAGATAATGTTCTTGACATTGATACATTATGGAATCTTGTCCTGAGTGATGATGGCTCATATCTACCTAAAGTTCACACAACTAATACCCCAAGTGAGGACATAGTTAGTCTCCCATATTCCAGCGGGACAACTGGTCATCCAAAAGGCGTCATGTTAACTGATACAAACTATATATCTCATGCATTGATAACGGGTACTGAGAAATTTATGTTCAGAAGGTCTGATCTACCCCAGCTCCTAGTCATGGCTCTTCTGCCATTCTTCCATGCATATGGTCTTGCTTTCATCATGGGGGTACACTTTTATCTTGGATCAAAGCTGTTTACTATGCCTCAGTTTGATCCTGAAGCCTTTCTTAAGGCTATTGAAGATCACAGGGTATGTAACTTACTCTATTCAGGGGTGGATATAGTAATCTAAGAAATGGGGGTAGGGGTAGGAAACATTAAAATTCAGCATTAGATAAGTCTCCTTCCTAAATATGCAGAACAAGACCAAATGAGGTCCAAGGAATGGCCCTCCCTGTTAAATTCTTAAAATATGGTTTAATTTCCAGAAATACTTAATCCAGTGTTCTGGGGATATTTGGGACAATTAGTTTTTCCCAAACTGAAAGGGGTACCCCTTTTTAGGACTAAATAGGGCGCATTATTTTGGCTATTACAGTGTCTTTAACTAGTTAATTTTTTGTTTGCTTATAACTGCTAATATGATGATAAAATAATCAGGGTCTGGAAGAGGGGTCTGGATCCTGAATCATGTACTCCCCCCCCCCTCCAAAAATGCCATGTCCTGCAAAATTGTGCTGCCTTTTTTTTTATATTCAACATATTCAAAGGTGTTTTAAGTTTAAATTCATTTATTATTGTTTTAACGTTTTTCCCAAAAATCAGAAAGCAAAATCCCACACCCCGGACTTTGAATTTGGCAATACCTGGGTCAAGGCCAATACAAATCCCATCACATAAGATTTTTTCCTGGTTTCTGGGATCCTGCGCTATATTTTATCCATTTCCTGGTTCCCACAGACACTCTTGCAGACCCCGAAGAATACCAACAAATGACTGAAAATGCGAAAGTTGTAGCCAAGATTCATGGTAGTTTTAATTAGATTGGTTGACTCTGACTTGTTTTTCTAAGAGAAATTGCACAGACTGATGTTTTATAATTTTCTAAACTCTATCAGATTACAGAGCTTCCTATAGTGCCTCCTATTGCATTGTTCCTTGCTAAACACCCCATGGTTGATAAATATGACCTGTCGTCTCTTGAATCAATCTTGTGTGCTGCTGCTCCCCTGTCAAAAGAAGTGGAACAAATATTAAAGAAAAAATTCCCCAATGTCAACATTATCAGACAAGGTAATCCACCTATATATCAATGTAAAGCACTAGGATGGGAGGGGGCTATCCTTGGGAAATTGCCCCCACAAGGAATTTGATTTGGCTGCTATCTTGAAAAAGCCAGAAAATACAATAACCATATGTACTAAGAGGGGGAGTGAGGGGGAGGAGAATTAAGGTAAAGAAGGGAGGAAGCAACAGAGGGACGAAGAAAGGAAGGCAAAGAGAGGGGGATTACAGAAAATATCTGGTATCAGGGGCTGGGTAACTAGACACCCCTGGAAATGCCACTGATCGAGTATATAAATTTGTCATGCTCCATTGAATTCACCTTGAGATATGAAACTTAGTATGGCAAATGGTCAAGAATTATGCATGTGCATAAATGTCTAAAATTTGTCTATATTTTTTCAAGGATATGGTCTTACTGAGACAACAGCAGCCTGCATTTTAAACCCCAATGATAAAGTCAAGAGTGGATCCATAGGCGTTTTGCTTCCTAATCAAGAAAGCATTGTAAGATTATCACTTTAATCCAGTAACCTCATTTTGCCTCAAAAATATATAAAGGCGCTGAAATACAAGACACAAAAACGTCCAACTTGTCGCGCAACATTGTTGCGGTGCAAGTTCCAAAACAATGTTGCTCGTTTTACATCCTATCTATCCAACTTGTCACGCAACAAAATCTAATGTTGCAAGTTGCGACTAGTGCAGTTTTCGTATGACTGTGAAAAGCTCAGTGCCGTAAGTGTGACGTGCCGTGACGGTGATACTTCCTAGAATTTTAATAGGCTGATTTTTTTTCACGCGCAATATGATTGGTCTAAAAGTGCCGTGATGTTGGCGTGACCGTGTCCGCGCCGTGTTTAAGCCGTGTTCCGGGTATTTGATTGGATGGAGAGTAAATTCTCGTGCAATGTGATTGGTCTGGCGTATCCCTTGCCGTGTCATGGCCGTGTTCGTGCCGTGAATTTTTCACAGTCATACGAAAACTGCACTAATATCACGGTGATATTCTGCACGCTGATTGGCTACAAGCTACATAATTCAAGATGGCGATCGCTTCTGCACATAAAATGAAATGTTGCGTGACAAGTTGGACGAGTGATGAAAAACGAGCAACAAGTCGAAAATTTGTTGCAGAAAGTTGATCTACGTTCTACTTTTCGCAGCAAGTTTTCCCAACTTGCAACAAAAGATTTTGTTGCGTGACAAGTTGGATAGATAGGGTGTAAAACCAGCAACATTGTTTTTGAACTTGCACCTCAACAATGTTGCGCGACAAGTTGGACGTTTTTGTGTCTCGTATTTCAGAGCCTTAAGGGAATCGAAGGCAGCAGTAACAATCCCATAGCGATACTTCAATAATTGATTTTGCATGAAGTTAATAGTTGAATAATGAAATATTTCATCATTTGAGTGTAACTTCGACTTTAGTCTAAACTTAGTTAATTTCTTCCCCGAATTCATTTGCTTCAAACGCCGTATTTGTCGTGTACGAAATGCAACTATTAGATTCGACGTGACAAAAGTTCGACTTCTGAACTGAAACCATTAAGTTTTGGTCGAAAAAGGCTTGATCTTGACCTTGACTTTGACCCCTGGAAATAAAATAACAGGAAGGCAATTACAATGCTTTTTATTTTAGGTTAAAGATTTGGAAACTGGTGAGCATCTTGGCCCTGGACAAGACGGGGAGATATGTGTCAGGGGACCCACTATTACCAAAGGTATGAGACAAGAGAATATGAACGTATATATGTGATTAATATTACATATTCCTTGCACAAAAAGTTTCCATTTTCACGTTTCGTAATACGATGCTAAATGGTCATAATTCTCGATTTCTTTTACTCTTTTCCAGGTTACCTGAACAAAGCAGATCAAACCGAAGTGACTATCGACAAAGATGGTTGGCTTCGCACGGGAGACATTGGTCATTACGATGAAGATGAGTATTTCTACATCGTTGACAGACTCAAGGAACTGATCAAATACAAAGCATATCAGGTACAGGGAAATACCATGTCCATTGAGAATTCGTTTTTACGATTTCTGCATTGGCCTGCATTTTCTTGTGCATGAAGGTACTTGGCTATGCCCTCGAAATGTGCCAGAAGGTACTATCCCTACGAACGCAAGATTCCCTCAAACACAGTGGCGGATCCAGGGGAGCAGGGGAGGGGTGCAGGGGGCGCGCACCCCTCCCTGGTTCGACTTTGTGCCCCTACTTTGAAGATGATCAATACAAAATAATGTTTTTTTCCCTTTGATTCTAAGGGGTGCACCCTCCCTGGGTTAATTTTGTGCGCAGTACCCCTCCCTGAACAAATTCCTGGATCCGCCCTTGAAACACAAAAGAACATAGGCACGATCACGGAACATGCGTCCATCCAATCACATCGCGCGATAACGATAAGGATAATTTATTTTACGTCAATTGAACACAGGGAGTGGTTGCACAATCTCCCGAGCCAGGAACTCATATATATAACTGCATATCCAATCAGAATTTTTCTCTTTATATTATACAGGTTGCCCCAGCAGAGCTTGAAGCTGTTTTACTAACCAATCCGTACATCACAGATGCTGCAGTCATTGGGATCCCTGATGAAGAGGCTGGGGAGCTCCCTAGAGCATTCGTAGTGATTAAGGGCGGGATCACTGCAAAAGAGGTCCAGCAGTACGTCGCTGATAAGGTGGCACCACACAAGAAGCTGAGGGGAGGGGTGGAGTTTGTGGAGAGCATTCCAAAGTCTGCGAGCGGAAAGATATTGAGAAGACAATTAAAAGATAGATATAGAAGTTAATGGTAAAGAAAAGGATAAAACGTTTAACAGTTCTAGTTTTCCTCCCGCCGGGGAGGGGGTGGGGACTCGATTAGGGATAAGCACCGGAGGGGGAAAATTTTGGAAAATTTGTAGACTGCGCAGCTGTCAGGGTGCCTTTTATATAACTTTACGCTTTTCAACGAGAAGCACATCTAAGGAGCAATCGAATTTGCTGGTAGTTGAGATAATGTGTGAAACACCAAGACTTCCATTTATTTGAAAACTTAAGCCCGCCACTTACTGTTATATAAAGTTTCTAAGCTTGCCCCATGGCATCCCACAAATCAAGATGGCCGGACGAATTCCTCACAAACCCCTCTTGATCCGAGCCTGTAACATGATGTTTAATTCTTACAGAACTTACTTTATAGTGACAGATTCATACATTTTTATGTTGTACAGTACATATATCTATGCTTATTACATATATATTTTGGAAACATTTAATAAGTGAAATCGAAACTTAATTTGTAGAAACAATAAATAAATGAAATCTAAATTTAATTTGCTTCTCAGGTGTGTACTCTAGGGAGAACTTCAATTCGCTCCGCAGGGAGGGAGGGCCGGTAGGAATGTTTTTATTGGGGAGGGGGAGTCAAAAAAAGAATCAGGCTCAAAGCTAGGGGGAACATACAAAAGAATCCAAGTCGCATGCAACAAATTTACGATAAAAAACAATGAAGGTGGAATTTGGAATCCCACCGCTCCCCCCCCCCCCCCCCCCCCCCCATCCCAATGGAAAAATAAACGGTGCCTAACCTTAACAAATCATCCCGCTCTCCTTTGAGGGGGGTCACTATTTTTCACCAAAGCTGTAACTTTTTTTGCAGCAGCCAAGGGACGGACGATCAAAAGTAAAATGCGTCGGCCATTCTCTCGTGAATTTATGAATTTAACTCGAGGCCGAGGTGTACTGGGTTCTATATTTTGAAGCCGTGAAAATTAATATTCACCCCTGACTTCTCTGACGACTCACGTATCTTTCGAAAGTTTTCGATAGAGTATAAGGTCCTACTGTATAAAATGCTTACTGTTAGATTCCTCGTGCAGAAGAGGGTTTTACTTCGGCCTGTTTTTAATCAAAGTTTACATAAGATTATAGTTTCGCAAAGAGTGAAATGTTTACACACTACGGCGCCAACAAACACGAGAATCGTTCGTTCTTCATCGCATCATCCTGATATCCCAATCCCTACCAACAAATCGTATGTGGAGTTTATCTTGGAACATTGTGAAAAACATGGAGATAAAGATGCCATTGTAAGTAATTGGTTCAATTCCAAGTTGATTTGTTGATAAACAGGCAGAGTCACATCATGGTCTCTTCTTATGAACCAACCCATTGTTTGAGATTGGCTTGCCTATATATTATATGGTCTACAGGATAAGTTATTAAGTGCTTAACTTAAAAAACTTAATAACTATTATCCTTTAGACCACATAATATCATAATAGGCAAGCCAAGTTCAAACCATGGGGATTTGTTTTGATTGTAATTTATATAGCGCGGTTAATTAATCCCTAATGAAACAGTAATGACAAAAGGTAAATTATACACCGTGAAAAAGATGAAAAATAGGCGGTCGTAAACCGCATGTGTCTACTGCCAATTTAGAAACGGATTGTTTAAAGGGGCACTTAGATGAAAACACCCTGATTTTAATATTTCCAACAGGAAATCTATAAATGTTAACGTTGTTGTACGTTGGACTACTGACATTATCGAGATGTAAGTCACACTGACCGAGAATAGTTTTAAGACAACTTCCATAGTCATTTACCACAGCTTCCATAGTAGTTTTTTTGCATAAAGAAAGACTCAGTGTCACAACAAACATGTGATCTCTGTAAAACAGCTGAGTTTTCATTTACCCGAAGGACTTCTTCAACGGGCTGACTAATCCCACAATAGGGCACAATTATCCTCAAAAGAGGGTTAATTATCCTCCGAAGAGGCTCAATCATCCTCTGAAGAGGCTCAATTATCCTCCGAAGAGGGTGATATATGGTATTAAACCCCATTTGTTTTCCCAAGGGCTTCTCATTGGTTGAGAAAGTTCATTGTTTGAAGCCCTGTTTGAAGTCAGGCAGCTTTGTTTTCGGCAAAAACATCGGCCTAAAATTGGAATAACACTTACAAAACCTTTCATCTTATTGTATATTAATACTACATGAAAGCTGTGATAAATGATATTGATAGATTTTATGAAAGCACTTTAATTACTTGAAGTCTCGAGCAGCGAAGAACGAAGACAGTCCAAGATGACAATCCTGCTTTTAAAAATGCGTCATCCCTACATCGGTTACAATTCGGATTGGTTCTGTAGTTTATCGATATTGAAGAATTCGAACGTGAGTCGCTTATCCCTGATTGGCTCCGAAGTTTAATGATTGGTTCCGAAGTTTATCCATTCATCAGTTTGGGCTTCCTGTGGTGTTACTGACGGACTTACTTACACGACTCGATAGCATAGTGGCTTCGCCTCTCTAGGAGGCAGTAGACACAAAAACTTACTGACGTTTCGGACGCTAGTCCTTCGTCGGAGTAGGACAAAGGACTAGCGTCCGAAACATCAGTAAGTTTTTTCATCTTTTTCACGGTGTATAATTTACCTTTTATCATTACTGTTTCATTAGAAACACCGACGCAGCTCACACTAGTTTTTAGCTAGTTACATCTTCTAATCCCTAATTAGGGGATTCATAAAATTTTAAAAAAATCCTTGAAAATTAATGCATCTATCAATATGAAGTGGGGTGGGGCGACCCCATGCAGGGGAATTGACATAATTCAATGCCCCCACTGTAGGGAATTTGACATGTCTGCCATCTTGAAAAAGCCAGAAAATACGATAAACATATGTACTAAGGGTATTTTACATTTAGTCGTCCGGGGGTAGGGAATTAGAAAGTTTCCAATTCAAAGTGTCAAATTTCCCAGGGGTTGTCTGCCCCCGCCCACCCTGGAGCTTAAGATTGATAGGTGCATAAGTACCGGGCATAAGAACTGTATTAAGATGTCAACTAATTAGGCTAGTAAATCATTCAACCATTCTCTTGATCCCTAGAAGAACTCACATGTACATGCATATCCTAAAGTTGATCAATGAATTAACCGCTATTGTTTTACTTCCATTATCACTAAAGCGTGACCTGAGAAGTTGATGTGAATTTCGCATTTAATTTGCAACCTGGCATTTTAATGACCGTCAATCAAAGAACTACAATAAAAAAATGCAATATTTTGAAGGAGAAGGATATTTTGGACTGAATTTAAAGATTCTAGAGGATTAACATTTTTAATCCAGTCTAAAATCTCCCTGAAGATAATTTTTTAAAATTTTCTCAAAAAGGATGAATTTGTTCTCAGAAATCATTTAGCCCTCGGGCCAGATTACCCTTGTCCTTCCAAGATACCATGGCCAATCCCTGAATGGGGGGGGGGGGGGGGGACGATGTTATGCATGATGCAATTTAGATTATCGCCCTTTATGATGCTTCTTTGCACCAAAAAGCCTCAAAGCTAAGGCTTGCACCACGTTTTGTGACCCTTTGAGTTTTTTTTGAAAAATGATGACCCACCCATGGCCAGCCAGCCCATTTATATCGGTGCCTTGAAAAGGTTAATGTACAACTTTCTTGTTGCACACAGATATTTCTTTTAAAACATTGCAATTGTATATTCTTTTGTTTTACTCCTCGGTCTCTTGTTCTAGGCTGATGCATTGACTGGTAAATCTTTCACATATAAAGATGTTAGTGATCTGGTAAAGAAGTGTGGATCAGCCTTCAAACGTATGGGAAAGAACCATAAAGATGTTGTTGCCCTCTACATGCCCAACTTGCCTGAGTATCCTATGGTATTTTATGGCATTCAAGCTGCTGGTGGGATTGTAACCACAGTAAATCCAACATACACTGTAGATGAACTTGCTTATCATTTGCAAGATTCTGGCACCAAATATCTTGTGACAACTTCAGATTTCATGGCTAAGGCAAGGGAGGCTGCAGCAAAAGTGAAGCTTCCATCAGATAATGTTCTTGACATTGATACATTATGGAATCTTGTCCTTAGTGATGACGGATCTTATCTACCCAAACTTCCCACAACTGAGTCTCCAAGTGATGAAGTAATTTGTCTCCCATATTCTAGTGGAACAACTGGTGTAGCAAAAGGAGTAATGTTGACAAATTTCAATCTTATTTCGCATGCATTAATCCTTGGCAATAAGAAATTTATGCCTTGTGCACCCGATATGCCGCGGGCATTAGTCATGGCACTTCTGCCATTTTACCATGTTTATGGACTTGCTGTTACATTGGGAATGCACTTCTTCATTGGTTCAAAGGTGTTTTGTATGCAGAAATTTGATCCTGAATTGTTTCTGAAGACGATTGAAGATCAACAGGTATTCAGTAGCTAGTTTTCTTGACGGCTCCTCATCTCTGTTCAGTTGCACAATTTCTCATCAAGTAAATCTTAATTTTCTTATGACCTTTTCAGATCACTGAATTGCCAATAGTCCCTCCAATTGCACTGTTTCTTGCCAAACATCCTATGGTAGAGAAATATGACCTGTCATCAGTCAATCTTGTCACAGTTGCTGCAGCACCTTTATCCAAAGAAATCGAAGAGTTATTATCAAAACGACTGCCCAATGTCAGGGTGATAAGACAAGGTATATATTGCAAGCGTGAAATACATTTTGTTTATTCACAAAGAGGTGGTAATGACTTCAGATCAACAGTTTGACTTCTCTTGTCTCCTGCTTCCAGGAAAGATAGGTCAAGGGCTATGGACGTTTTTGATAGTGTAAACAAAGGCAGACTTGGATTCATAAATTTGGAGAGTTTAAAAAGAGTAATAATTTTTTGTGCTGTGGGACCTGATGATGATGATGGTGGTGGATCCAGGGGGGCAAAGGGAGGGGGGGGGGGCTGAAGCCCTCCCTTCAGCAGAAAAAAACGATGCTTTTTTATATTGTTTTCCATTGTGTTGACAGAAGAAACTCAATTAGCCCCCCCTAAACTCAATTAGCCCCTCTCCCTAAAATTTTGGCTGGATCCGCCCTCGGTGGTGGTGGTGATGATGGTGATAATTATGATGATGGTAGTAGTAGTAGTGGTGGCTGTGCTGATGATGGTGATGATAATGGTGGTGGTGATGATTAAGATGATGGTGGTGGTGGTGGTGCTGATAGCTGCTCTTGATCATTGTGGATGGTGATGATGAGAATGATAATGCTAATGATGTTGTTGGTTGTGTTGCTGCTGCTGCTGATAATAATAAATGATTATGATGATGATGATGTTAACGATGGTGATGATCATGATAACTAATGGGTGTTTGAATGACAAACGCAGGTTTTGGTATGACAGAGACCACGGCTGCTTGTATCCTTAATCCATCAGATCCATCCCTTGTCAAAACTGGATCCGTTGGGCTTCTGCTTCCTAATCAAGAAGTTATGGTAAGTATTCACGGCAACATGGTGGTGGGATTTCTGTGGAAATTTTTGATGGTGTCGTAGGGAACCTGTTGTGGGGTTGGGATGGGGGGAGGGCGAGAAAGAAAACTGGGAGTTATTATACAAAACATTGAAGGCATAGTGGCCCAGCAAGCATACCTCAACTTTCTTTTAGGTCAGTCCAGAAAGAAACCGTGCGGAGAAGGCAAATATCCACCTCAAAGTGGAGAACCAACAAACTCGATCTGCTCTCATGTGACGGCGATTCCAACCAGGAATTGAACGCGAGACACTAGAGGGGAAAGGATAAGGAACTAAACTGGTACCCCATACTCTTGATCCCCCTTGAGTTCTAAGGCTTCCCCACATCGCAAACCCGCATGAGTAGTTCTGTCACTGATGGCGTTGGATCATTTTTGTACATACTAGGTAAAGGACCTGGAGACAGGAAAACCGCTTGGACCAGGAGAGCCTGGAGAAATATGTGTAAGGGGACCCACCATTACCAAAGGTACATTAGCGCTTTTCTGTATTCCCCAGGCAAGGCCAGTATTGGCCGTCAATTAAATCAGGGACGTCGGAGACGGAGGGGGGCTAGGGGGCTATAGGCTCCACCGTTTCTACACTAAACATGCACATCTCCTTGCACGTTTTACATCACTTACATATGAATATAATCTGTATTGTAGCGCCCCCCCCCCCCCCCCCGTTAAAAATAACGCTCCGACGTCCCTGTAAATTCAAAGCGCAAAGATTTCCAAGCCGGAACGACGTCACTCTCCACCGAACTCGGCAAAGCATCCCCCACTCCATTCCTTCAAATTAAATGCTAATAGGAAGGACATGGTCACGCGCATGAATGTAACCGTCAGCGGTCTGACTAAGCAGTATTTAGATTGACAGAGGAAAGAAAGTAGACAGAACTGTTCATGCATGGTAGCAGGAATATAGGATCAGCTCCAATTTGTTTCAGTAACTATCGTAGTTTAGGCCGATATTTTAAAACAAAAACTTGTGGCAACGTTCACTAAAAAACACGTTTGCGTCCTTGCCAAATAAGCCTTTTCATAGTTTAAGAATCGATTCCACTGCGCATGCGATTTTATCCCGAATTTCTCATCTTCTTTTGTCTAAACATTCTTTTTGTTCTCAATTAAACAAAAGAAGGTGAGAAATTCGGGATAAAATCGCATGCGCAGTGGAATCGATTCTCAAACTATGAAAAGGCTTATTCATAATTGAGACCACCGAGTACATACAGGTTTACTCAATACTTTCCTATTTCATTGACAACAACAGATATGATGACCGTCAATCAGTGAAAACAAATCTGTACCATTGTCTTTCCCAGGTTACCTAAACAAACCAGATCAAACCGCACTGACTATCGACAAAGATGGTTGGCTTCACACGGGAGACATTGGTTATTACGATGAAGATGAGTATTTCTACATCGTTGACAGACTCAAAGAACTGATCAAATACAAAGGCTTCCAGGTAAAGAGTGACTGGTAATGCAAGTTTAGTTTTTGTCCAAGTGAAAAAATTACTGCAAGAAGTTACTATGGGGAAACGGCAAAGTACTGGCAGAAAGAAGTAACGAAGAAACAAGAAATCTTGTCATAATTCAACTTGGCTACAATAGCGGGAATTTTGGACGGGAATGTAAGCTCTGATAAGGGAAACTAGCGCCAATGCTTTCACGAAAAGTAATGATGTATAATGTCATGTTTTTTCGTTCCATAGATGTAACTGTTAATAGTGGCTTGGGGTGGTTTCAGATTTTTTAGGAGGGAGTTGTCATTTCTGATCACAGACTCAAGCACCAATAACGCGCAGTAGATATCAGCTTATTTAGGGGAGAGTCACGCACACCTCTCCCCTAGATCGTCCCCTGTTGCTGAACCTATCGCAAAATGTAACCACATCCATTTAGAGGATTTCGTGATTAGTGAACAGCCAAACATCACTATCTCATACGCAGACAACATTTGTCTTATCAATGGAATGGAAAAAAGTGTGCATGCTTATTTTTTCCTGGATAGGCAATAGGCGATAGGAGATAGGTCATTCTAAGACCCAAGAATAGCTGGAATGACTTGTGTTTCTCCTTCTTATTCTCGTCAAGAACATGTACCTTAGTGTAGAGGCTGATTTAATGCTCTTGGTAACAAACAAAGCCATTTGAATGTTGGAATAACTTAACACCTATCGCCTTTGGCAATGACAACGTTTATTGAGATAGGTGTATATATCTTTCGTTTTCCTTCCGACAGGTTCCACCAGCAGAATTAGAAGCTGTACTCATATCACACCCTCTCATCACAGATGCCGCAGTCATTGGGATCCCCGATGAAGAGGCGGGGGAGGTCCCCAGAGCATTCGTAGTGACTAAGGGTGGGATCACTGCAGAAGAGGTCGATCAGTATGTCGCTGATAAGGTGGCACCACACAAGAAACTGAGGGGTGGGGTGGTGTTTTTAGAAAGCATTCCAAAAGCAGCAAGTGGAAAAATATTGAGAAGAGAATTACGAGATAATAATTCATAGATATTTAATATTTATCCAAGGGATGTCCCGTTTATGCAAGCCTACCCACTGATCACTGATGCATGCTCCAGGGTGATGTGGGGGGGGGGGGGGGGGAGGGGAGGGGAGGGGAGGGGGAAGACAAATGTTTGCACTCTTTTTTATTCGTGTGAACAATTATATAGCATGGACCAATCGGAAGCAGAAAATCGAAAGTGCTTCATGGGTCAAGCATCCAAGACATTGTGTCAGTAATGACAGCAATTGCACATTTTTCTGCAAGATTGAACTGCGGGAAAAAATGACAATTTTATTGTGTCTCAGTGTTGATCACAAGCTGGCACCCACAACACGATACTTTGGACCCCAAATGTAGCTATTATTTGGGTCCCAAAAACTAGAATGAAAATCCACTTACACTGCATTTGTAAAATATTTCTTATACACCAGTACTCAAACATACACAAGAAAATAAAGTAAAAATTATTTACATGTATTAGTCTATGATGTCAGATGTACACCAATATTGTTTAGTTGAGCAAAATGAGATTATGAAACTTTGATAACATTTTAAAGTGGCACTTGGATGAAAATGCCCCAATTTTTGAAAGTCCAAATAATCGAAATATTTGAGGATAATATGACTCAATTACAACTATGAAAACCGGATTAGTGAAAATTTTAGCCTGTGAGCCACTTGCTGATCAGAAATTGTGGTTTAAAAGCTAAACGAACAATAGGGTTGAATATATGAAGTCATTTACTCACGATTTAGATGCTGAATAAAATTGATAATTTTTATCCGCCACTTTTGACTGTCAAGAAATGTGTTGCCTGGCTACTATTGGGGCCATATACATAGGTTTACCCAAGTTTAAAGTCATTTCCAATTTTCATTGATTTTCATCCAAGTGCTCTTTTTAATGAAGGACGTTTTTCTTTTTATAAATGACATTCAAAGTTAAAATCAGGTGTCATATTCAAATTTTTGTGCCCCTTTTTTTAAATTAAAGTTTATTTTTGAAACAAGGCATTATATAATATTTAACACATAAAACAGCTTTTTCCATGCTCTGTTCAGTAATAAAGCACACAGGAAGTGACATAAGCACAAAAGAAGTGTAAGGAGCAGCAATAGCCGTAGGTGAGTTTTTCTCACACTTCTTAAGATCACTACTTTATTAAATTTTACATCATCAAGTACCATCACTCTTAATCTCCTTAAATTTTCTAATCACTACTTACTAACGTTATTTTGGTATTGAATATATTTTTGGAAAAAGAAAGATCTAACAGTACTTCGCATGTGTGGATAGCGTCAGCACTGCTCCATTCACTAATAAAGCACAGTTTTTGACCATTCAGTGTGCACATACTATCCTAACTATTTAATAAATATTTTTATATATTATACTCACTATCTCAATTCTGATTAGCTAAGAGCCTTCAGCCAATCCCTGGTATTGTGTGGACTTTACATGATAATAATGCATCAACTGTATTCTTTTTCTGCAAATAAATTTATCATGTCCAGTTCACTCAAGGGCACATGAATATTGAAATATTTTTTCTATTTTTTTGAAAGCAAAATTAAATCTTAGAATAAATACTTAGTTTACAAAATGTATAGGGGCAAAATAATAGGGCAATCATTGAATCTAGTTTTTCCATGATAATGATTGAGAAGTTATCAAGATCAAAGCCTTGTTGAGGCAGATAAAACAGCCAAGGTCCTGATAATATTTACCCATAGACTACCATATCATGCTTATGTCATTCAATGATTATTTAATAATAGCGCTGAGGTCATAATGTACCAATCAGAGCTCTGATTGGCTACTGAAACAAAGAAATCTTTTGTATTAATGGTTGTCAAATTTAAATGATAAAAAATTCCTGAAGTTGATGTCCGTAAACTGTGAATGTCGCGGGGGGGGGGGGGGGGGGGGGGGGGGGGGGGGGGGGG